>NC_087204.1:2877825-2895810 GCF_015104395.2 Macrobrachium nipponense
ATTCGTTCTTTATGTCTCTACCCTTCTCTACCTTCGTCTTTAATCACTGTTAGAACTTTTGGTATCGGTGTCCTTTGATTTCCTTTTCTCTCTCTCCGAGCCTATTCAAGGCAGTCCTTAGAGATTCCGGTCGGTGTATCATAAGCTACTGCCCCATTTATATGATTAGTCTCTCTCTCTCTCTCTCTCTCTCTCTCTCTCTAAGGGTTTTGGGAACTTTTTCTCAGTCATTCCTTCCTTGCATGAAAACGAATTAGGTGCATAAATCAGTTTAGAAAAGCTAGTGTTAAATATTTATATCGATATCATTAGTTCGCGGAAGAATACTGCAAAACTACACACATATATAATATATTATAATAATTTCAATATTCTATTTTTCTTCAAAGTATTTGGAGAGCAGGAGTTGTCATAGACACGTGCTAGTTTTCATGGCTTAATTCGTTATGTAGCCATTGCCAAAAATAATCACCTCCTATAGGTTCCCTACGCAAATTAATGGTCGATACAATAATATTCTAAATTGAAATATAGCACCTGATTCGTTTTCAGTATGGAAGGAATGATTGTATATATATATATATATATCTATATATATATATATATATATATATATATATATATATGTATATATATATATATATATATATATATATATATATATATATATATATATATATATATATATATATATTTTATATATATATATATCAGCAAACAAGAGTCCAAAGCTAACGAAAGTCAGCAGTACAGTTCGATATTTATTATTGAGACATTTCATGTTGTCTAAACACATCATTGCTCAGAAAAAAGAGAAAATACAAAATATGTCAATTTAAAATGCAGGTTAAGTTAAAAAGATTACAGATTATATATATATATAGATATATATATATATTATAATATAGTATATATATATATATATATATATATATATATATATATATATATATATATATATATATATATATATATATATATATATATATATATATAATATATACCCTGGTTTAAAATTAAGTACTTATCAAGTACTTGGTAAGGGTGGGGGTCAGTCCACAGAAATATAATCCTTAGTTTTAAACGAGAGTATTTTAATTCGCCTTTTATACTTGAGACGTACCCTCTTTTAACAGAAGAATTTATTTACATATATGTAGATAATACGCGTGGAACTCTTCTATTTTAATTAAAAAAAAATGATGAGTACGCTCGGTAATGTAATCCTCCTTGCGAAGGATTACGTATTAGCTGCGAAAGCCTCGTATTTTTTTTTCTTTTTTTATTTATGCCCTGAAAGGGAAGAGGGCGTTGGCGGAGCGGCATGGCATACTTGTCAGTGGCTCCTCTCTCTTCCCCACAAGATACTGCTAATAGGACGACATCATTCGTGTCAGAAAAGTCTTTTAATGAGCTTTCGCCTCGGGTGAGACTTCCGATAGTCTACGGTCCCAGCACATTCATTCCAGGTTAATTGACAATACCTTACCCGAGGTAAATGGCGAGATACCTTAATGCCCCGCGTTATAACGCGCGAGAATCTTCTTCCTCCTCCTTCTCGGTCGTCTCTCTCGTCAGCCGGGCGAAATAATGATAATAAGTAAGGAAGGCTCGTAAAGAAGAGAGAGAAGATTGCTTTTTCTGGGTTCAATTTGTAATTTTATATAACGTGGCCCACCTAGGTAGAATACATGGGCATGAAGTGCGGGTTTTATTTTGTTATTTGTTTTTTTATCTGAATTGCTATGGAGAAAGGTACTCGATAATAACAGAAAAATATAAAATGCTCCTATAGAGTATTTGTTTGTTAAACGAAAGTTACGTTTTTATGTAAAACTCTCCAAATATACGGATGTATGTCCTTTTAATCATCGTATTCCTCTTAGGAGGGCAGTGCCGTCCGTGAACATCATGTGGTGCACCGTAGGCATTGTTTAATGTTCTTTGCAGCTTTCCTTCCTCTAATAACTGCAACAACTTACGTTATTTTAACTGTAACTCCATTTATATTGTCTTTCTTCCATCTTCCTATCCATCCTTTACTAACAATTGATGTGCAACCCCTTTGAGGTTTACTTCCTGTTACACCTTTCAAACCTTTCTGCTCTCTACTTCCCTTTCACGTTGAATGACCTCATAGATACCAGTGCTTGGCCTTTGGCCTAAACTCTATATTCCATTCCATTACTAGCACCTATCGTTCCGTGAAAGGTGAAATTTAGAGAGAGATGGTTAAATAAGTTGAACAGCTGGGTGCGAAGAGTGATATATCAGAAACGGATGAAAATATGACACAAAAAACGTTGCAATTATTGGCAACCCTCGTACTGAGAACGGTAATAGCAAACGCCCCTTTTACCTTGGCTACAGATAACACAAACAGTTGGAACATGATGACTGTCGAAAGTCTAAGACTTTGAAAACTGATTGAGTGGAATCAGTTCCAACAACTTTGCTACCACATCAGTTGCCAGACTGACAACCATTCTTTTATTTTAAAAGTCTGAGCATTCCACGTTACTGACTCTGCTATTCCATATGTATTTTTTCTTGCATTTTCTTGAGAATACGTACTCATTATAGGTAATCAATTAATGAAAGCAAAATATACAAGAAAGGCATGAGAGAGAGATCCTGACTTTTCCTAACTGGAAGGTAAATTGCAATGAATCTTAACATTAAGTCTCTCCCGAAAATCAAAATCCCGTGACTGTCTTTCTCTGAAAGTTAGAACACATTTCTCTCTCTCTCTCTCTCTCTCTTCTCGTCTCTCTCCTCGCTTATCTCTTCTCTCTACTTCTAACTGGGAAGTTAAAAGTTTGCATTTGATCTCAACATAAGTCTCCTACGAAAAGCTGAAAATCTCCCGTGGCTGTCTTCCTCTGAAAGTTCTCTCTCCTCTCTCTCTTCTCTCATTCAGGATCGCTTCTCTCTCTCATCTCTCTCCGCTCTTCTCGCACTTTCTCCTAACTGAGAAGTAAGTTGCATTGAATCTCAACACAAGTCTCCTTCGAAAATCAAAATCCCCTTGGCTGTCTTCCTCTGAAGGTCTTACAGCTCTCTCTCTCTCTCTCTCTCTCTCTCTCTCTCTCTCTCTCTTTTCCATAATTAGAAGATATCTCCCCGTTGTACAATACGCTGCATCCTAACATATGGAAATGGCCGCTCCGTAAACTTCCTAAATGTCTGCTCTATACAGCCAAAAACGCCTTTCTCGTAAGTTTCAGAGTTCATCCTCGAATCCACTTACTCGCTCATTAATTCCAAGGGAATCACAGTTTTAGGTGAGGGGAAGAAGTTGTCCCGAAAGTATTAGTATGAAGAACCCGGTATCATGGGCCACTGCACCTCTTCGTAGACTGAAGTGGGTTGAGGGGATATTTATTTTGTACTTGAGAGAGAGAGAGAGAGAGAGAGAGAGAGAGAGAGAGACTTGCATTTTACACAGGTCGTTATCACGGTAGAATGTGAAATTGCCGTGATCGCTTTTAATGTAGGTAAAGCGAAGGACGAATAGACTCCCAATTCTAATTTACTTTGTTGTGGAAGAGAACAGGTGATGGAAATTGTCGTTTGATTATAATGCACACACACACACACACACATTGACAAGAGCCAGAAGCAAAAATAAAACAACATACTGCTATATAGTTGATTCTCATCAACCGTGCACTTGATGCCTAGGCCAGTCCCTTACGAGGCTCCTGATTGGCTGTTGATAAGCCAATCACAGGGCTGGAAACTCGCGGTCTCTCTCGAGAGTTCACATGGGTACGATCTATGTTCCACCTATCCTGGGTTTACGTCTTTCAAAAGTATCCCTCAGGAGAAGTGGAGCATACTTCCTGCCTATGTGAACTCTCGAGAGCGACTGGGAGTTTCCAGCCCTGTGACTGGCTTATCAACAGCCAATCAGGAGCGTCGTAAGGGACTGGCCTAGGCATCAAATGCAAGTGCTTTCCAGTTATTAATTGCACATCAAATTCTAAGGTAGTCTTTATGCCTTGCTTGAAGAAGCACAACGAAGAACACGAATGCGCTTGGCATTTACTTTTCTCTCTCTCTCTCTCTCTCTCTCTCTCTCTCTCTCTCTCTCTCTCTCTCTCTCTGTATGTACATAATATGTATGTATTGAATTACAGTGTTTTGTTTAAAATAAAAATAACTCACTGACTCATATTTTGAACCTCTTATTCTGATTATGATATTAAGGTAAAACATTATACTGCGTAACACATAATATAGTTAGAGTTCCTTCGTACACCACTGTAGTAACTGATTTGCACTTTTTGGTAAAGGCGTGACATGCCAAGTTGAAAAGATGAACAAGTTCACTAATCTTTCTGTTAGGAATACGAACGAAAACAATAATTAGAAAATAGACAGTGATGATAATGATAAATAGCACCAAGCAGCAAGGAAAACAATAAAATCATCTGTAAAAAGCAACACTAATCGTGATGATAATAATATCACCAAGTCATGACAAACGGAGATATTTGTTCTGACACCCAGTAAAAACAGGTAAGGCTGGGGACAGCATATCGTGATTTCTGGGAGAGCTAAACAAAAGCATATTGATTCAGACTAAGAGATATAAGTGGCACGCATCTCGCCTTCGATCATCTCTCTCTCTCTCTCTCTCTCTGCTCTCTCTCTCTCTCTCTCTCTCTCTATATATATAATATATATATATATACTATATAATATATATACATATATATATATATATATATATATATATATATATTATATATATAGTGTATGTGTTATATATATGGGTTGTTGGTATCTTTAAGAACTTTACTACTTCACTCTTTCACATCTAGATAACCGTTTGTGTTTTCACCTCTATCTTTCAAACCAGTTTCCCTCTGTACCTTTTCATCGTCAGGACGAATTTACTTATACCTTTCCATCCCTCAAGCAAGTTTTTTTATATACACTTTTATTTTTCATTTTTCAATCCTCCAAGCAACTTACTGTAATGTTCTGTCTCGTATTTACGGAAGCTTCTCGTACTTCTCCATTCTCATCTTCAAGGCTGTCCTTTACGATTTTCTAACCCAGGAACTCTCTCTCTCTCTCTCTCTCTCTCCATCTCTCTCATCTCTCTCTCTCTCTCTCTCTCTCTCTCTCTCTCTCCCTCTGTGTGTGTGTGTGTGTGTGTGCGGAAGTTTACTCTGCTACTCATTATTCTTAGAAAGACATTTTTATACTACAGAATATCCAGGAAGCACTTTCGGCCCCTTCAGCTCCCCCTTCACCCACCAAATTAATTTTCTGTTATTCAAGAAATGTTGACGATTCATGGCTTTCCTTTCTCTCTTGAGAAAAGGGTCCCATAGGGGGTTAGTGCCTTCAGTGCACCTCATGGGGTGCACAGTAGGCATTACTAAACGTTCTTTCAGCGTTCCTAGCTGCAACCCCTTTCATTCCTTTTACTGTACCTCCATTCATAGTATCTTTTTTCCATCTTACTATCCTCCCTCTCCTGACATGTTAAGAATATGTTTACAACTTACGCGTGAAGGAGAAAAAAAAAAAAAACCTTGCACACGCCCCAAGTAAGCTGCAGGTCGGATCAAGCCTTGTTTTAACACTGGGCATTCTAGGCTCTAGTTGACCATTGATTTTAACACGTTTTAATTTACGTTTAATTAAGAATATAATGTTTACAACTTATGCGTGATGAAAAAAAAAAAAAGCTTGCACGCGTTCCGAGTAAGCTGCAGGTCGGATCAAGCTTTGTTTTAACACTGGGCATTCAACACTTGACTGGCAAGTTCATTGCCTTTCGATCTGTTTCATAAGACTAAATGCATATAGCAGTTACTAATGAGATGTATAATTTTATAGCTATAAAACACAGGAAAAGAAGTGCGGAATTCAATTAAGCTTAAGAAAAATATAGGTAACCCCAACTTAAGGAAATGAAAGTATAATTAATTCCAATCAAAATTAAAGCTGGAATACAAATGGCAACCGTAACCTTTTCACTGGCTCACCAAGTGTAATGACGTAAGTTTCTCCAACTTAGTCTGCAAATATAATACTCGTTTTTATAAATAGCGCATAAACATATCTGTAACCGGAGAGTTCTTTTTTTTACGGAGCTATTCCTGCCCCTAAAGAGACGTTGTGATATCAAATAATGGCAGCAATTGGTTTGAATAGCATTTTGAAGTATGACTCTTATTTACTACTCGGCATAGGAAAGGGAAGTATTGACATTACTTTTTGAATTTGTTTCCAATAAGGTTTAATGGAAATGCTACACTTCTTGTGGTAGAAGATGCCAAGTTTTCATTTCGATCAACAAATGGCACCAAAATACACCACTTTCGGTAAATTCGTATAATATGGATTCAAGAAGTCCAAGAATATATATATATATATATATATATATATATATATATATATATATATATATATATATATATATATATATATACATATATATATATATATATATATATATATATATTATATAATGTGTGTGTGTACATTTTTCACTTTTACTTTTACTTTTACGTTTTACTTTTACCGTTTATTGACAGGAAATAACACACCTGCAAATAAGAATTTCCTGTGTTGATCCATTGAAGGCAGGGAAAAGTATGTTGAAAATAAAATTTTCGCTTACTCGGGGAGTAAGCCTACATACTACTTTGTTGTTGTTGTTGTTGGGGATGGGGGGGTAGGAAAGCTCTATGAAAAAGCCTAAAAAGGTCTGAAGATGTTTCGCTTCGAGTTAAATATACAGGAATTTAAGGATGGGATATTTATGATTTATTTATTAGAATGAAAATAAAAAAAAATAATAATGTGCATATTAAACAGTACAGACAAATCATTACTAATAAAATATAGTGCTTTTATTTTTATTTTCTTTGTAGAAACAACACTCTATTTTAGCACGCGCCCGGAGTAAGCTGGAGGTCAGATCGTGCCTCGTTTCATGTAGTTTATATCAGATTCGTATGGTCACTTATATAAACAAATAAGCTTCAAAGATGTGAATAGCATAACGATAAAACAGGAATGTTTTTGAGGTGGTGGATAAATTGTGGCTTCGGCTCTCAGCGCGGTCAGACATTTAACCTATAACCTATACTCGTCGACCCCAAAGGAAATTACGTTTTGAATTTTATATAATCTGCCACGAAGATATTGAAGGTGTGGACTCAAATTTATAACGTTTAGTACAGCGCTCACTGTATTACAGAATGTAACGAGATACACAGATCTAAAACCAAATTAAAGTTTGATATTTATTATGCATTATTGCTACAGACCATTTGAACACGATGAAATCACGGTGATATTCTGGAATAAACTGTGTAAATATATATAAGATGTCACAGTCAGTGGCGGATTTAAGGGTCGCCAAGCCCGGTCACGTGTCCACCCTCCACCCCATCGATATGATGAATACGAGAACATTGTTCTCTTTCAATAAATCATTGTTAGTGGCAAACATTTGATCAAGTAATGATTATTTCAACAACAACAACAACTGCTACTGTGTGTATTTATGTGTACATATATATAAAATTTTGGTCTATATGTACCGTATATGTGTATATAACTATTTTTGTACGTATATAACGTATTACATTAAGTCACAAATACTCCTTAATGGCTAATTCACTGTATCTTGGAGTAACCTATTAATTAATTTGGCCATGAGGATTCACACACACACACACACACACACACACACACATATATGTATATATATATATATATATATATATATATATATATATATGTATATATATATATATATATATATATATATATATATATATATGTATATATATATATATATATATATATATATATATATATATATATGTATATATATATATATATATATATATATATATATATATATAGTATATATATATATATATATATATATATATATATATATATATATTTATATATATATATATATATATATATATATATATATATATATATATATATATATATATATATACCATATATCCTTCAACTTAAACATATCACTGGGAAGCAACCACCATCGTTGTCAGAAGTAATTTTATCGACATATTTAAAGAAAAGAGCAAAAACTAAACAGTACTAGTGCAATCTATTGCCGCTTTGTCAGCCGACTGCATTGCATGCAC
Organism: Macrobrachium nipponense; assembly: GCF_015104395.2. Lineage (NCBI taxonomy): Eukaryota > Metazoa > Arthropoda > Malacostraca > Decapoda > Palaemonidae > Macrobrachium > Macrobrachium nipponense. The sequence goes on from NC_087204.1 coordinate 2,885,985, forward strand.
CCCCAGGGAACCATTTGAACTCCGTCAAAGTCCAGCTTCGACCTATACACAGATCGACTCCATAAGGAGACGTATATATATCCCCCACGTAACCAAATCACAGAGTCCAAATCCCTCCCGCTGAATGAATGTATCCGCATCCATCGCAAATCCCTTTTAATCTACAGCAAGGCCCCAAACCGCCGCTCTCGTCTCTCCATAACCAACCTCATCCCCATCCAGGCATATTCGTCGTATGTCCTCTATTCGATGTTTGTTATAGCCGTTCCAGGACCCTGCGGTATTTGAAGATGGCACTTTGGCTCTGGTTGCCGTCGAACTTTGCCAACATATTTGTTAAACCATAATGGAAATGATCATATGTGAATGCTAATCTCTCTCTCTCATCTCTCTCTCTATCTCTCTCTCTCTCTCTCTCTCTCTCTCTCTCTCTCTCTCTCTCTCCAGTTTTATTCGTATTTCGGAAATGGAAATTCCTAGAGATTTATTACTATCTCTCACTCATACAAAATCCAACAAAATCCAAATATACAAATGTTAACTCTATGAGGTTTTTAGACGCATACCGGCAGTGAACATATCACTATATATGCTCTAGGAATCTTGATCTTTCTGTGTATTCTAGCGCATGTACACACTCACAAAGAACACTACTAAATTATAAAAACCTATGAACTACGATCAGTTTCTCATCACTAGAATTTAAACTAAAAAGCGAAGAACTGCGACTCCAAATCAGTTTCTTATCACCAGACTTGAATTTAAACGCGAAGATCTTCAGGAATTGTTTTTCTACGTGCAACAGGTTATAAAATAAATGAATAAATTACAAACGAATTCATCGAAACCATTCCATAAACTACGTTTGAGATCTCGCAGCGAGCGATCGACTACCTCGCAACTCACTCAGCCAACTAATGAGGAATTTATTTTCTCTCCTCGGATGGTCACCCTATAGTAGTTGTCAGTGTCCTGGAAACGCCGTTCCAGCATAAAGATAAACTAAGTCCTGGGAAGCTGACAGCTGGGATAGCTTGTGAGTTTTTGATGGCTTTGCTGCACGTATTGCTTTCTTCCTTGGCATATTTTCAGGTTGCATTGTTTTCGTTTTTAGATTAAGCCAGCCTTCTACTGGCATGAGACTCTTGGTTCTGAACGTTTTCTATGTTCTTTCTGAAGCTTATTATATAATGCTTAAAATAAGGCTAAAAGAAAATGGCAAGGTAATTAGAACATTTAAGAAAAAATGATAAGGTAATTTGAGTAGCTAAGAAAAAATAAGGTAATTTGAATAGTTAAGAAAAAAGATGATAAGGTCATTTGAAAGTTCAGAAAAAAATGATAAGGTCATTTGAATAGTTAAGAAAAGCGAGGAACATTAAGGCTATGAGTACATAAACGAATTAGAATTCAATCTCTTATCTGTCACGTTCATTATTAAGTGAGGTGAACGGGAAAAAATAAAAATCATTCTTTCTTTTGCCTTTTCTCTCGAGTGAATGAATTAGGTAAAGCTGACTGAAAATGGGTAAACGATTTAAATATCGGTTTGTATATTACACTTATAAAACTCTCTCTCTCTCTCTCTCTCTCCTCTCTCTCTCTCTCTCTCTCTCGTTGCTTGAATGAATGTCGCTAGCTCACCCACCGCCCGTCATGACTCAGAACGTTGAATATTTAAGGAGTCGGCCCCACCGGAAGTGAAATTTCCATTTGATATTTTCATCTTCCTTTACAAAGGAAAACCGACCAGCCACGTCGGTCGTAAGCTGGAGATAGACATACGTATAGAAATGTCTCATGAATAATTACACTCGTGCGAGTGACGGCTTTTTGTTAGTAATTGGATGATGGGTGACTTCCAGCGTTCGCCGTTCCGCTGGGTTCTCGAACGGTTGAAGCGAAGGTGGCACTGACTGGAGTATGGTTAGTATTATATGGATTACTGTGTCTGTTACTTGGATGGCATACCGTGTTCGAAAACCAGCACATAAGATCCCATGATCATGTGCGTCTCTTTGTATGTCAGTTGGATAGCAACTTGCCCCCTCAACATCAGTTCTTAGAAACTTTTAATGAGACCTTGCTAGTATAATAATAATAATAATAATAATAATAATAATAATAATAATAATAATAATAATAATATATACCTATTTTTAGTTAACTCACGAGATGGCTTTGTCTGTGTGTCCGCCCATCATATCTGAAAACCACTGAGCTAGATGGCTGCAACTTGTATGTTGATCATCCACCCTACCAGTCAACAGACATAACAAATGCAACCCTCTGCCTCAATAGTTTTTTATTTTAATCAAGGTTAAAGTTTGCTATGAATCGTGCGGTATCAACCGCCTACGCATCTGGGGAGTAACTAAGCGCTGCCCTGTCAAGGCTGAGAGTTTCATACCGCAGCACATCGAGAGTTTATTATAGCATTGTGCGCTGTGCTGAAAACTCGATTTCTTCTGTGCATTGATTTTTGTTTTCATTATTGGATTTCGTGTACAGTAGTGTATTACATTATTCTGTTGCCATTTCTACGGCTTTATTGTGTCATTGTGACCTATTGTTTATCGCAACAGATTCCTGAGATCACTCGACATGGTCGAACTACTAATCTTTGGCACGAAGTTGAAATCTCGATGCCTCTCTGAAGGCAAAATGCAGTTAATAGCGAATAGATTAGCAATGATTTTTATTACCATTTAGTTAACTGGCGAGCCTCTCTCTCTCTCTCTCTCTCTCTCTCTCTCTCTCTCTCTCTCTCTCTCTCTCTCTCTCCGTAGTTAAGTGATAAAATTATCATGATGGATATCAATTACTTTTTTCATAAGGATAAATATTATAGAAAGACTAATAATATAATCATGTTTAATTAATAAAAATTAATATAAACCTCACTCCTGGTTTTTGCTAAGTTGAGAATGTTATGGAAAAATGAGATCTTCCAAAAAGCTGTTAGAGAATTGGCATATCATATCCCTGCCCTTCCTATGGCAACTGGGCACGAGCAGAGCAAGTTCCAGTTCTGACACCTGCAGCATTTCCAGTCGTGTCGTGGAATAATACCGTTTGGTGTATAGCGACCATCCAGATGAACACATCACCTGAATAATATAGCTTGTTTCTTTTGGCCACAACGTTGCTCGCTGCAATGAGCATTTAATTGAATGTCCCCCATGTTTGAACTAATTATGCTATGAGGTTGAATACATGAATATCAATTGTAATTCGACGTTACTAATTTATACATACTAATTTATACAATTATATGGGAAATCTAGTATATATCCGTTTGAGACGGTTCTTATCGAAAATATTGGAACTTGTCGACCTCCCAACACTTTTTGAGAGAGGAATATACAATTAGGGATTTTTTTCTTTATCATGTAATATGTTTCAATGAAAGAATTCATAAGCTGAATCATAAAGTATCAAAACAAACGTTGTCATGAATAACTTGATCACGAAATATATAAACGTGATGCTATGTGTATAAATGAGGGTAATGCCACGGAGTAAAATGAAACACACAGAACTGCCGAGATCTTTCGGTCTTAACGACCCTTTACTTAATTAGGGTAAGACCTGATCAGTGCAAAGAGAAACACAGTACCTACAGGTAAAGCATATACAAACGGACCTTAGAGGATTAACAAAAGGTCCAATTCATTTTAATTTGTAGCCAACTAAAATACATCAAAATGATTTTAATACCAAAAGAAATAGTTATTGATTTCCATTTGCTGTGCCATCAGTGTTCTTCAGGATTAAGATATCTGACGTGAAAGAAAAACAAGTAAAAATACGCTTGCTGTATAAAACCATCAGCTAGACCGGTATTGCTTCAGTTGCTTCCCAGATGCGGTAGAGTGAAGTTGTGTCCCACGCTTCCAGAAAGCGCTGCCAGATGCACGATCCATGGCTAATTTTAACCTTAAATAAAATAGAAACTACTAAGACTAGAGGGTTGCAATTTGGTACATTTGATGATTCGAGGGTGGATGATCAACATACCAATTTGCAGCCATCTAACCTATGTAGTTGTTTAGATCTGAGGGCGGACAGAAAAAAGTGCGGACAGACGGACAAAGCCAGAAAAAAATAGTTTTATTTTGCAGAGAAAAAAACAAACTGTGACTATATTTTGATTTTTTTTCATGATTGACATTTTTTAATGCGTTTAAATTCCACTGGTCTTTTTTCATTTTTATTTTTCCATGTGTGTATGTGTGTGTGTGTGTGTGTGTATGTGAGACAAAGAGAGAGAGAGAGAGAATTCGAGAAGAGAGATTGAGAGAGAGAGAGAGAGAATGAGTACAATTGGGAATTCAGTATCAAACCTACGATCATAATTGCTATTTGCTATGATCCATCAACATATCTGTGCAACAGAACCTTTTTTTATAACAATAATAATAAACTTTCTGTTTATAGATGTCAGTTCATATCCAATGGCCATGGCATGGGTAACATTGCAGCACATATTGGATATTGCATTATCGACGATCCGGTTATTAAAGTAATGGAATATCTTTTTTGTGTGTGTTGTGAAATGAATTTTAAATGAATATTTCTACTGAGATAATATATTATATCGTTCGGCAACTTTTGATACAACGCTGGTTTCTGCTTTTTAGGTACACTCTCTCTCTCTCTCTCTCTCTCTCTCTCTCTCTCTCACACACACACACACACACACGCACACACACACCAATAATAATAATAATAATAATAATAATAATAATAATAATAATAATAATAATATAATAATAATAATAATAATAATAATAAGGGATACCAACAGAACAAACTATTCGAAACCAACCAGAAAAGACTATACAGCCAACTAAGGGGGGAAGACAACCACCCAGTAATTCCTGAAGCCGAACCAAGTAAGAGACTCTGGGAAAACATATGGAGCAATCCGGTATCACACAACAAACATGCAACATGGCTCCAGGAAGTCAAGGAAGAAGAAACAGGGAGAATAATACAAAGATTCACAGAGATCACAACAGACACAGTCAGACACAACTAAAGAAAATCCGCCAAACTGGAAAGCCCCGGGTCCGATGAAGTCCATGGATACTGGCTCAAAAACTTCAAAGCCCTACACCCACGAATAGCAAGAACAACTCCAGCATTGTATCTCAAATCACCATGCACCCAAATGGATGGCCACAGGAAGAACATCCTTAGTACAAAAAGACAAGAGTAAGGGAAATATAGCCAGTAACTACAGGCCTATCACCTGCCTACCAATAATGTGGAAGTTACTAACAGGTATCATCAGTGAAAGGTTATACAACTACCTAGAGGAGACAAACACCATCCCCCACCAACAGAAAGGTTGCAGAAGGAAGTTTAGGGGCACAAAAGACCAGCTCCTGATAGACAAAATGGTAATGAAGAACAGTAGGAGAAGGAAAACCAACCTAAGCATGGCATGGCTAGACTATAAGAAAGCCTTCGACATGATACCACACACATGGCTAATAGAATGCCTGAAAAATATATGGGGCAGAGGAAACACCATCAGCTTCCTCAAAATACAATGCGCAACTGGAATACAATACTTGCAAGTTCTGTAATAAGACTAGCAGAGGTTAATATCAGGAGAGGGATTTTCCAGGGCGACTCACTGTCCCCACTACTCTTCGTAGTAGCCATGATTCCATGACAAAAGTACTACAGAAGATGGATGCCGGGTACCAACTCAAGAAAAGAGGCAACAGAATCAACCTATCTGATGTTCATGGACGACATCAAGCTGTATGGTAAGAGCATCAAGGAAATAGATACCCTAATCCAGACTGTAAGGATTGTATCTGGGGACATGAGGATGGAGTTTGGAATAGAAAAATGCGCCTTAGTCAACATACAAAAAGGCAAAGTAACGAGAACTGAGGGATAAAGAAAGCTACCAGATGGAGCAACATCAAACACATAGATGAGACAGGATACAAATACCTGGGAATAATGGAAGGAGGGGATATAAAACACCAAGAGATAAAGGACACGATCAGAAAAGAATATATGCAGAGACTCAAGGCGATACTCAAGTCAGAAACTCAAACGCCGGAAATATGATAAAAGCCATAAACACATGGGCAGTGCCCCCTGCCAGTAATCAGATACAGCGCAGGATAGTGGAATGGACGAAGGCAGAACTCCGCAGCATAGATCAGAAAACCAGGAAACATATGACAATACACAAAGCACTACACCCAAGAGCAAATACGGACAGACTATACATAACACGAAAGGAAGGAGGGAGAGGACTACTAAGTATAGAGGACTGCGTCAACATCGAGAACAGAGCACTGGGGCAATATCTGAAAACCAGTGAAGACGAGTGGCTAAAGAGTGCGTGGGAAGAAGGACTAATAAAAAGTAGACGAAGACCCAGAAATATACAGAGACAGGAGAATGACAGACAGAACAGAGGACTGGCACAACAAACCAATGCACGGACAATACATGAGACAGACTAAAGAACTATGCCAGCGATGACACATGGCAATGGCTACAGAGGGGAGAGCTAAAGAAGGAAACTGAAGGAATGATAACAGCGGCACAAGATCAGGCCCTAAGAACCAGATATATCCAAAGAACGATAGACGGAAATAACATCTCTCCCATATGTAGGAAGTGCAATACGAAAAATGAAACCATAAACCACATAGCAAAGCGAATGCCCGGCACTTGCACAGAACCAGAACAAAAAGAGATGATTCAGTGGCAAAGCCCTCCACTGGACCCTGTGCAAGAAACACAGCTACCTTGCAGTAACAAGTGGTACGAGCACCAACCTAAGAGTGATAGAAAACGATCACGCAAAGATCCTCTGGGACTATTGGTATCAGAACAGATAGGGTGATCGTGCAAACGACAAAAGGTCAAGAGAAAGTATCACTCATTGATGTCGCAATACCATGGGACACCCCCAGAGTTTGAAGAGAAAGAGAGGGAAACAAAAAATGGATAAGTATCAAGATCTGAAAATAGAAATAAGAAGGATATGGGATATGCCAGTGGAAATCGTACCTATAATCATAGGAGCACTAGGCACGATCCCAAGATCCCTGAAAAGGAATCTAGAAAAACTAGAGGCTGAAGTAGCTCCAGGACTCATGCAGAAGAGTGTGATCTTAGAAACGGCACTCATAGTAAGAAAAGTGATGGACTCCTAAGGAGGCAGGATGCAACCCGGAACCCCACACTATAAATACCACCCAGTCGAATGGAGGACTGTGATAGAGCAAAAAAAAAAAAAAATAATAATAAATAAATGTTAAAAAAATATCCACAATTATATATAAGAATATCTTTCTATGTAGAAATATAAAACAAAGGCTTTCGAACACCTGAACGATGTTCCTCATCAGTGTAACGTTACGGTGATGAGGGTGTTCGAAAGTCTTTGTTTTATATTCTTACATAGAAATATGTTTTTATATATAATTGTGGATATTTTTTTAACAATTTGTTTTCACGAAACTGAATTTCTTAGCAAAAACAACAACAACAACAACAACAACAACAACAATAATAATAATAATAATAATAATAATAATAATAATAATAATAATAATAATAATAAACATTATTATTATCATTACTAGCAAATTAGGGTGGGATGAAGGGTGGGGGTTGGTTAGGATGAAATCCCATTATAAACCATCTTAGGGGTCCCCACTATAACTCTGTCAAGTTCTTGCCCATCGGACCATCTGTTTTTGGGCTGTGATGATTGACAAACGGACGGACAGACATAACGCCCAATATAGTAAGATATTAGTATTTATTTTGATTTTTTCTCGCTGAAAAAAAACATGCGTATATAAAAATCTATTTTGTTTTAATTATTCATAGGCATCCTGGCACCCTTTAGGAACCCCTGGTTAAGAGCCAATATTGGCTCTGCTTAAGCAAGCGAACATCAGCCACGGTGGGCATATATATGGTGTGCCTATCATAAAAGATTAATAATACCCCTGCACCCATGCCCGCCTTGTTTTGATAAATGCTGGATTCATCGCTAACATTCTGTAAAATAAATCTTCTCTTAGAATACGTTGCGAAACCTATTTGTTCTTATTAGAGTAACGACGAATTAGTCAGGTAGCGAGAGACTAGAAATTTGAAATATATATATATATATATATATATATATATATAATATATATATATATATATATTAATTATATATATTAAAGCGCTGCTGATTCTCGTACGGGAGACTCCTAATGCACTGGAGTTTGTTCTTGAATATATGAGGCTATCATTCTCTTGGCTTTGGGAGAGAGAGAGAGAGAGAGAGAGGTGAGAGAGAGAGAGAGAGAGAGAGAGAGAGAGGAGAGCTACAACAACACGTGAATTGATCTGTCAATAAATTTCCCAATGAAAGCAAACAGTTTAGCAGTTTCATTGTCCCTTGTTTACGGCTAATGCTTACCGCTGATATAATTTTCTAACTGTCACTTTTCAGTGGTATTGTGCCTCTAAAAATGACTAATACGGAAAATTCATTTTTCTGGACTTCCATAACCCTAAAAGATTATTATTATTTTTTTAAAGCGTAGCTTTTCTAACAGATTACGTGTGGCCTTTGGGATAATAGTATATTTCCTAGTGGCTTTAATCCATTACCGTCACTTTTATTTGCGGGACATTATTCTGCTTTTTGCGGGACTATTGTCGCTTTTTTTGCGGAACATTATTTTCGCTTTTTTTGCGGGACATTGCTTTCGCTTTTTTTTTGCGGGACATTATTCTCGCTTTTTTGCGGGACATTATTTTCGCTTTTTTGCGAGACATTACTTTCGCTTTTTTTTGCGGGACATTATTTTCGCTTTTTTGCAGGACATTATTTTTCTTTTTTGTGGGACATTACTTTGCTTTTTTTTTTTCCCGGCACATATTTTCGCACTGTCACCCCAGATGTGGGTTTAGGATCTTGAGGAAAGGAGGTTGAAGGGTAATCTAATGAAATGCATACTTTCTACTCTGTTAACATTAACATTACCAGTGGAGTTTCCTGCCGTTTTTGAACGCACTCATAAAATGTGTACGTACACATGCTTTCTTTAGTCTCGTCTTCAGGATAGCGATTAGTGTTACAGACAGAAATTGCATATCAATCACGTCACTAGAGTTGTCGTTATTTCTCCTTTCAAGTATACTTGATTTGTTTGTAATAATACATCCAGGCGAAGAATATATAATGAAATGAATAAAGAGATAATAAAAAGGTAAATTAATAGGTCAATAAAATATGACACTGAGTAAAAACTGTTGCCGTTTGAAACTATGAAGAGATTTGATTACAAAAGTGAACGACGAAATATATATCAGCGAGAATGCCGTCTTCGTTTCTAAGAGGCAAGAGATCACCGAGACATACTGGTTGAAGTAGAAACAGATTTTGACTAAAATCTTCCAGAGGGTGGGGGAGGGATCCTTTGGGGAAAAATTCGGTAGGCCTACCTGTCATAGTCTGGCGTGCATAGAGAACAACAAACAAACAGACAAACAGAAATGCCTTACTATAGATACAGATGAGGTCATTGTTACATTCCTTTATTATTGTTATTACAGTAGATGCACGTGACTTCATTAAACAAGCGCAATTACCACAGGAAAATGATAGTCAGAAATCCAAGTGCTTTACTAAGACATCGTCAAGGAACAAATTAAATACAATCGGAGTGAGAAAGTTTTCAGTTAAACAACAGATCAAAACTACCAGATGGTTAATTGTCAAAAGGGTAAAGTTAAAGAGGTAATCGAGGATTATCGGATATCACACGGTCACAAA
>NC_087204.1:2896310-2901310 GCF_015104395.2 Macrobrachium nipponense
AATCTAGGCTACCGAAAACTTTTATCACGGCCCGGTGGTGGCCTGATTATATCGTTGCCAGACACGGTTATGGCTAACTTAAATAATTCCATAACACCTGAGCATCTTTTACCTTACTGCTTCAAATTTCGTTCCTTATCATTTTCAACTCTTTCTTTGTTCTATGCATTTTCATTTTTTTTTTTCAAAGAAAACTATTGAGGTTGCTTTGTCTGTCCATCTGCACTTGTTTCTGTCCTCCCTCAGATCTTAAGAACTGCTGAGGCTAGAGGGCTGCAAATTGGTATGCTGATCATCCACCTTCCAATCATCAAGTATGTCAAATCGCAGCCCTCTAGCCTCAGTGTTATTAATTTTTTTTAAATTAAGGTTAAAGTTAGCCATAATCGTGCGACTGGCAACGGTATACGACATACCACAACTTGGGCCTCGGTTAAAACTTCATAATGACTCAAGAAAAAAAAAAAAAAAGGTAATTCGTATCATTCATCTCTGTAATACAAATTTTCATATTTTTTTATAAGCATGGTTGAAAGAGAACTGTTAATATATATTTTTCACGACTTCTTGTACAACATGAATTTTCACAACTTAATTTATTTAATTACTTAAATTGCATTTAAAACCAGATGAATGTGATATCCGGTACTGTCTCGCGCATAAATCAAGCGAAATAAAGCAATGCAGATTATCAGTAACATTTGAATTGGGACAATACTTTAATATCACGACATTTTCCACAAAATGACGATAACAGAAAGCATAGTACGAGGCTACGCAAGCAAGGAACTTCACCGGCCCCCGAGACGAAATCACCTAATCCCTCTCCTCGGCAAAGGTTTCCCTGGGAATCAGAGTGGAATAATCAAGTCTTGGGCAGAAATAAGATCATAAAACACGATCTCTTCCCGGAGGATGAAGACAAATAAGAAACAATCACGCGGAGAGAGAGAGAGAGAGAGAGAGAGAGAGAGAGAGAGAGACTGTCGAAGGAAAATAAAACCTCAAAACGGTAAGGAAATACGAGGGTAATTCTTCGCTGACGTCGAGTTTCTGGGAACTGGTGGTTCTCGGTTGGAGCTGCGCTGGGCAGCAATTGATGACATCATAGGGATCCTCTTTTTCAGTCCAAAAGGCCATTTGTCCCGAGGGCGAATTGTTTTCAAAGAGGAACCCCAAACGCAGTCAACTTTCTCCTACTTCGATGGGATTGTCTCGTGAATGCGGACTTATTACGCCTAAGTGTAAGACATCTGCAACGTATTTATCATCCAATTACCCAGAAGATAAAATCATGGGGAAATTGGGTCACAGGATTTATGGGGAAAGAAGGTCACAGAATTTATAACATCATATGGCTCCTCTTTTAGTCTTGAAAGACAATTTGTCCCGAGGGTCAGAGAATTTATGGGGAAATTAGGTCACAGAATTTATATGGAAAAAAGGTCGCAGAATTTATGGGGAAAGAAGGTCACAGAATTTATGTAGGGAAGGTCACAGAATATATGGGGAAAAAAGGTCCCTGAATTTATATAGAAAGAAGGTCACAGAATTTATGGGGAAAGTATATCACAATTTATGGGGAAAGTATATCACAATTTATGGGGAAAGTAGGTCACAGAATTTATGAGGGAAGAATGTCACAGAATTCATAGGGAAAGAAGGTCACAGAATTCATGGGGAAACTAGGTCACAGAAGTTAGGTGGAAAGGTCACAGAATTTATGAGGAAAGTAGGTCACAGTATTTATGGGGAAAGTTGGTCACAGAAGCTATGGGGAAAGAAGGTCACAGAATTTATAGGGAAAGTAGGTCACAGAATTTAGTGGAAAAGAAGGTCACAGAATTTATAGTGAAAGTAGGTCACAGAATTTATGGGAAAAGAAGGTCACAGAATTTATGGATAGGTCCTAAAAGATGGAACAAGGCGTGATTTGACCTCCAGCTTACTCGAGTAGCCTGCTAAAATCTACGGCCAAATTGCGCGTTGTATCACCAGCGAAAATTAAAATCGATACGCTTTATTTTATTAAAAATCATTTTTCTGTACATTATTTATTTTTTAACATTTTCATCCGAATAAATAAATCATAAATATCCTGTACTAAAATTCCTGTATCTTTAATGCAACGCGAAACACCTTTTTCTGACCTTTTTAGGCTCTTCCAAAGGGCTTTCCTAACCCGCCAACAAGAACAATAACAAGAACAAGAACAACAACAACAACAACAACAACAACAAAGTACTTTGTAGGCTTACTCCCCAAGTAAGCGAAAACACTAGTTCTAGGGTTTAGAAAACGTTAATAAGCCATCAGAGCAACGAAAGTACTTTTTCAGCTGACGAACGACCTAGCTAATTTAATGACCCGAATATACACAGAAGACAGAATGAAATGGAGGAGGTATCCTATGAAATTACTCTGTCCAGATATTTTCTTGATAAATTACGCCGACATCGTCAGAAGGGCTAGGAATAAGTTGAAAGTTGAAAGAAATCTGCTCTTTTATAATGGATTTGAATGTATCAAACTGTTTTGTTATGGTACGTAAAAAAACTATCTTAAAAATTCTAATGATTAAATGTTCTGATGCAATTACGGGCTGCTCTGGTAGGAGCAAGAGCCCGCTCTGCCATATGGCCAGCTTAATCTTAAAACAACAACTCTAATGCAACTATTGGGCACAGTTTTCCGTGTCGAAAATGCTGACAATGGTTGCAGTTCCACAATAATATATACTCACATGCTATAGTATTGTGGACCAGCAACCAATGCAACTATTATAAACACTGGCTAGAAATAGCAGGTGTATACCAATAAAACCCTTTGTGGTTCAAGGTCACGCAGGGTTTATTCAGTTCGGGAGAACACTTCTCCCAGGACACTGCACCACTGTCCACTGAAGTCATTTGCTGGCTTTTGAACCGTTTTACGTTTCGTCAGTAGCTTTTCCTTCCCCCTAGTTGAAATCAAACGTTGTTATCTTTGTATTCTGTCCTTTTTCGGTATCGTCATTGACCTGACTGTAAATTCAAGTAGTTTTGTAACGAGAATTGAAGGTGAATATGCCTAATAAGTTTTACTAGTCAAGACGCCTCGTAAATTCTAAATATATCTTGATGTTTATGTTAGGTGTTTAGGTGTTCGAAAAAAGAAATTTAATGTCATTTAATGTCATGAAGAATAATACAGCCTGTAATATTCGTCATGGCAATAAATGCCATTAAATTTCTTGTTGTCAAACATCTAAACACCTAAATTTAACATCGAGACTTATTTGGAATTTACAAAGTTTCTTTACTAGTCGTAAAACTTATTATTAGGCATTTTCACCTTAAATTCTGGTTACAAAACTACATGAATACCAAAGTAATTATTAAGCATATCATCAATACAGATGTATCATAAATTCCAAATTTATCATACATATTTTCAATGATTGCATTTGATGATGCAACACTGGTCCCTCGTGGCTACTGAAAAATGTATGGTTTTAATCGTGCTTACTGGAATTTTGGTCAAATATTGAATTTAAAGACTAAATGTATTAGTAATTTATGAAGATTTATTTTTGATAAGTCACTGAACGAAAAAAGAGAGTTCTCTTAAGCCTTCAGCAAAGATGCTTTTGAATGAATTAATCGAGTGCCATAGTATACCCTCGCTGCAGTCAGAATTGACAGAACGAGAGAGAGAGAGAGAGAGAGAGAGAGAGAGAGAGAGAGAGAGAGAGAGATCCTTCCTCCTTCCTTCCTCCAGAGAGAGAGAGAGAGAGAGAGAGAGAGAGAGAGAGAGAGTACACGACGTGCTTTTCATGGGGTCCTGGTTTCTAATGGCACCTTTGAAAACTTGTACAAAACGGCCAGGATGAAGCGATAATTGACAATTTTATTAGAGTCTTCGGTTACAACCGGCCTTCGACATTGCGGCTTCATTTCAAGAAGTAATAACAATAGATCCTCTAAGAGTTGGAAAACTTCTCTGAAAGTAAAATTGAGAAACTTTCCCAGACAATTTCCAAGTCTATTACACTTTTTATCACGCTCTCCTCTCATTCAATTTAATTCTTGTTTTATTTTTTTTTCTTTGTATTTTTGGGTGGGCTCCATATCTTCACTTCCAAACTCTGAAAAAGAAGGCAACCCTTCAGAAATTCTCTATAGTGAATTAAAATATATTTCATTACGTTAGTCTTCTTATTTGTACTGTAACAAATTCTACCTAAAGAAATCTCAAGCGTTCAAAATCCACTAAGTACGAACGAAAGGTTTCTTATAGTATTCTGAGGCACATCAATTCAATTCAATTCAGTTAAATTCACTTCTGAACTGGAAACTTGTTAGGTATTTTCGTGGTTCTGATCTTTCGGGTAATAATGTATACACGCTCTGAGTAATAATAATAATAATAATATTCCTCTCATTCCAGATGTTGACCTACCTTCTTCTATATCCTCTCTCCGTCGGGTTGCTTCTGATGTAGCATCTCCATATTTCCTTATTTTCTTCTCTCGTCCATTTCTTCCTCTGGTTTGCTTCTGTAGCTCCAATCTCAGGCTGTTGGTTACTGTCGTTGTGGTGGTCAGTTGCTGGATGACGACCTCCAAGTACCTGACCGTCTTCCCCTTCAATTGGGCTGAATACCTGGCTGCCGGACGAAGCTCCTCTGTTGCCAGAGGTTCCATTTACGTCGCTGTCGTTTAATTCTTCATTTCTTTCCATCATTGCTGAGTTTTGCTGTTTAACCCTTAGCTGGACCCTACCCCATCAGGAATAGGTACTCATTTACAGCTGAGTAGACTGAGGAAATTATGGTAAAGATTCTTTCCCAAGGAATCAACGCCGAGGAGAGCGGTCACCCATCCAACGACTGACCAGCCCCAATGTTGCTTAACCAGTCAATTGCCGACCTAACCCACTCTGCCACGGCGCATGGGAAGAAGGACTGATAAAAGTAGACGAAGACCCAGAAATATACAGAGACAGGAGAATGACAAACAG
>NC_087204.1:2906310-2923810 GCF_015104395.2 Macrobrachium nipponense
TGTATAGGAAACTCGAATGCGCGAAGCTTTTTATTTAAATCTTGCCAACAGGAGTTACTTATATTATCCATATTTTTTTTCATAATATTTTTACTCCCACCATCACTCTTGCCATCAGTGTGTTCTCCATTATTCCTAGGGTTATATTTCTCTTCCCCTTTGAAGATCACCATCATCTAAGTTTTATCCTCATCATCATCCTTTTTTTTTTATATAAGCGAACCTTTCTTCTTATCGTGCAAACCTTTGGTTAAGAAAAATAAACAAAAAGAAGCCGTTAATGGACCCGATATGCTCTTAGGATCCTCGCTGCTAATGAGAAAATGGCTTATCAATAATGTTGCCCCAAGTTTACGTTGCCTGATGGCCAACACGCCACTAGATAAGGTAAAAATCTATGGTACGAGGCTCCTGCCTTTTACGAAGATGGAGATTAAGGTTTTCGCTGACTCGGGGAGTAAGCCTACAAACTATCTTGTTGTTGTTGTTCTTGTTTGGGGGGGGGGGTGGGGTAGGAAAGGTCTGTGGAAGAGCCTAAAAGGGTCTGAAAAAGGTGTTTCACCTTGAGTTAAAGATACAGGAATGTTAGAATAGGATATTTATAATTTATTTACTAGAATGAAAACGTAAAAAATAAATAATGTGCATGTTAAATTGCACAGAGAAATTATTTTGCGCGTGAGCGACATGAATTCAAGTGCTCTAAAAAAAAGAACAAGAAAAAAAAGTTATGTCTTGTAAAAAAAACGAGCAGAATGAAGCCTAAATCAGAATACATGTAATATTGGGGACATTTTGTCTGTAATACCTTAAATATGGGGGACATTTTGTCTGTAATACCTTAAATATGGGGATATTTTCTGTAATACCTTGAATATGGGGAGCAATTTAGATATATTTACTATATTATATATAGATAGACTATATATATAATATATATATATATATATATATCTATTAAGATATACGTGTGTGTGTGTGTGTATAAAATTAAACAGAAATACCTTGCCTTTGCTTGTATTAATTCTGTTTGGACCAAATTCCATACAACGCAATATCGCTCTCATCCCTATTATTACAGTCTAATAAAAGCATGCACTGTAAAGCTTAAACGGTTTATGCATGAGTTTATTCTGCCTTTTACCAGATAATTGTCCTGTAATTTGGATGGTTTGAAAAAGCCATATACCCAGCAATTGCTCCGTGCCGAAAGGATACTAAAAAAAAATAAAAAAATAAAAAAACTCCCCCTAACAGAATAATTCAGCTTGAACCAACCCTCAGTGAAAAGCAATTGCGTCTCTATCAAACTACTAATTGAAAATGGTTGCTAATTGAAACGGTAATCGCAGGTTAACAGGACCAACTTTTCAATTGGGGAGCCTGACTGTTATCACTAAAAGCAGACACAGCTGTATCCTTCGTTAAGGGGCAGTCCTGCGAAACGGTAAAAAGCAGGCACTGAATCTACGAAAATATATACATGGGATTTCATGGGCCATTTTCCGGCGAGATTATGGACCACAAATTCCCCGAGATGTATACTACTATAGTAGATTCATATCAACCGTGCATCTGATGTCTAGGCCAGTCCCTTACGACGCTCCTGATTGGCTACTGATAAGCCAGACACAGCGCTGGAAACTCTCAGTCTCTTTCGAGAGTGTTCACATGGGTAGGATGAATGTTCCACCTCTCCTGAGGGATACGTCTTTCAAAAGTATCCATCAGGAGAGGTGGAACATACATCCTGTCTATGAACTGACACCGCCATATTCTATTCTAGGAAAACTCCTCATTCCATTATTTGAGATATTAACCGCCAAACCCTCGCGCCCCAAATTCATTCCTAATATTGCTCTGAGTGCCTTATTTTCAAACGCTAAGGTAGTGCCGTCAGTGGACCTCATGCGGTGCACTGTAGGTATTACTTAAGGTTCTTAGCCCTTAGTAGCAACAATTTTCGTTCCTTTTACTGTACATCCTTTCATATTCTCTTTCTTCATCTTACTTTCTACCCTCTCCTAACACTTCATAGTGGAACTGATTTGAGGTTTTCCTCCTGTTACACCTTTCAAACCTTTACTGTCAATTTCCATTTCAGCGCTGAATGACCTCATAGGTCCCAGTGCTTGGCCTTTGGCCTAAATTCTATATTAAACTCAATTCTAGCTAAGAACTTATTATCCGAAATCAATGTACTGTACCACAACTCATGCCATAAATCAAAGTATACTTTTAACGGTATAGCAAGAGTACAAATCCACTCGCCCAAAAAATAAATAAATAGATGAAAATAAAAAAAATAAATGCATTGTATTGTTTGTAAGTAAAGGATGCTCAAACACAATTTACGCGGCTTACCGGACTTTCCTTACGAAGCCTTCTTTCGCTCACAGCATCGTGTATAGGGCGCCGCCCTTCGGATCTCGGTCCCAAACCTGGAATTTCCGGCTGGTCTCGGAACCCATTTTCGGTCCCTTACGAGGGACGGCGGGATCCTCCGTCTCTGGGAGAAATGGCTCCCTAAACGATGTGTCAGACCCAGGGGCGCCACCTGGGGCTGAGAGAGATGAGGACGGCTTACCTTTCCTTCTTTTCTATATTTCCAGTTCTTTGGTGCTTGAAATACAAGTGATTTATTTTATTTTTTGGATTTATTCGATATTTTTCATTTATTTAGTTTTTCTGATGTGTCATGTTTTTTTGCAATACTTTACTTCCCCAAATGTATTTTATTACAGAATTACTATTGATTTATCTTTTAGGTTTCCAGTTCTGGTCTAAAGTCTGTACTTGCAATCTTTTTTATATCAAAATAAATAGCTGCAGCACAGTTTTGCTTAAGTTTTTATTAACCTCCAAACAATATTTTTCAACTTGCTTTCTTTCAAATAAAAAAATCTAAAAAAAAAAAAAAAAAAAATCATGAATTTTTTCAAATGAAAAAAACAATGATTTAATCACTTGATTAAATAAATTGGAATTAATCATTGCCATCTCTGCTTATTTTTGGTTAATTTCTAGCTAATGCTAACAAAACTGATGGGAATACAAATTTTCTATCTTTCTAATTTTATAGTTGGACATAATTCCACGTGACTGAAGTGAGGTTATTGATTATTTCAATTTAAAAATACTTCAAGAAGAAAGTTCTGCCAAGGTTAATTAAATAACAGCTTATTTATTCAGTGGTGAATAAAAATTTTCATATTAGTGCATGCAAGTAGTTTACTTGAATATAAAATATCAGTTTTACTAGCGATTTTAATAACGCAAAAAAAATTTAATGTTAAAAAATTTTTGTCGCAATTACCTTAGAGGATGCAAATAGCTTACTTGAATATAAAACATCGGTTTTGCCAGCGATTTTAATATCGCAAAAGAAATGTAATACTAAAAAAAATTTTTAGCAATTACCAAACAAAATAACGGGGGCAAAATTACATCAATTGTACGTTAAAAAGTACATTCAAATCGAGCTTCCTCAAATGTGTATTACCGAAGCCCTCGCGGTAATGGAATGAGAACACAGTGTACGCCAACTCCTTGTTTCTCGTAAAGTGATAATATTATCAGTTTTTTTTTTTTTTTCACGCCATTATCAGAACCGCTTCCAAGCAAGGAAAAGTTGTTTTTTTTATTTTACGATACAGAAAATGTAGCCAATTCGGGCGGAAGTGTAAATGGCACAATTATTATTATTGTAATCATAAACTTTGTCTGTTATAACAAACATGGCGGCCTTACCTCGAACGTTCCAGGAGAAAAAGGGACGATTGTGTGTGTGTGTATGTATATATGTGTGTATGTCAGTATGTCAGTATGTATGCATGTATGTATGTATATGAGTATGTATATATATATATATATATATATATATATATATATATATATATATATATATATATAATTACGATTACAACACATATGTTGTGATCGCAATTTTTTCTCTCTCTCTCCCCACATATATACATATGTATATATGTGGAGAGAGAGAGAGAGAGAGAGAGAGAGAGAGAGAGAGAGAGAGAGAGCGAGAGAGAGAGAGAAAAGAGAGAGAGAGAGAGAGAGAGAGAGAGAGAATTGCGATCACAAACATATGTGTTTGTAATCGTAATTATATATTAATATATATATATGTATATATTATAGATATACTATATATATATATATATATATATCATATATATATATATATATAATTACGATTACATATGTATATATATATATATATATATATATATACATATGTATATATGTGGGGAGAGAGAGAGACCTTACAGACCTTACAGACCTTACATCTTGTTCGGGTTGCCCCAGGTCCCTCAGCGTGAGGCACCTCTAATGTCTACCAGAGAGTTGCTAGTACATCTTCCGGTATATTTTGCATCTTCCAATCTTGGATGGTCTGGGATGCAGTTTAGATATTTGTCGAGCTTATTCTTAAACACATCTACGCTCACTCCTGATATATTCCTCAGATGAGCTGGCAACGCATTGAATAGACGCTGCATTATCGATGCTGGTGCGTAGTGGATTAATGTCCTGTGTGTCTTCCTTATTTTTTTTTTCCTGGTATAGTTTGGGCACTATTAATCTACCTCTGCTTGCTCTTTCTGATATTTTTAGTTCCATGATATTTTCTGCTATTCCTTCTATCTGTTTCCATGCCTGAATTATCATGTAGCGTTCTCTTCTCCTTTCTAGACTATATAATTTTAAGGATTGTAGTCTTTCCCAGTAGTCAAGGTCTTTAACTTCTTCTATTCTAGCTGTAAAGGACCTTTGTACACTCTCTATTTGTGCAATATCCTTTTGATAGTGTGGGTACCATATCATATTGCAATATTCAAGTGGACTACGAACATATGTTTTATAAAGCATAATCATGTGTTCAGCTTTTCTTGTTTTGAAGTGCCGTAACAACATTCCCATTTTTGCTTTACATTTTGCCAACAGAATTGCTATTTGATCATTGCATAACATGTTCCTATTCATCATCACACCAAGGTCTTTAACTGCTTCCTTATTTGTGATTGTCTCATTATTAGGTCCCCTATATGCATATAGCTTTCTTTCTCTGTCTCCATAATTTATTGATTCAAATTTATCAGAGTTAAATACCATCCTATTTACCTCTGCCCAATCATATACTTTGTTAAGGTCTCTTTGTAGAGCGTTCCTATCTTCATCACAAGTAATTTCTCTACTTATTCTTGTGTCATCTGCGAAACTACTCACTACCGAATCCTTAACATTACTGTCTAGTCTTCAATCATAATAACAAACAGTATTGCAGCTAACACCGTACCTTGCGGCACACCGGATATTGCCTTGGCTTCATCCGATTTCTCGTCGTTTGCAATAACTATCTGTTTTCTGTTGTGTAAAAATTCTTTTAACCATCTTCCTACTTTATCCACGATATTGTGTTTTCTAATTTTCTTCGCTAATATATTATGGTCTACTTTGTCAAAAGCTTTTGCAAAGTCTAAATAAACCACATCTGTTTCATTTCCGCTTTTCATATTTTTGAATATGTTCTCACGGTGGACTAACAGTTGGGTTTGTGTACTTTTTCCGGGTACAAAACCATGTTGTCCTTTATTAAACAAATTATTTTTATTAAATGTTTCATAATATTTTTCTTCATTACCCTTTCATACACTTTCATAATATGTGATGTTAGACTCAGGCAGGCCTTACCTAATTACTTGCCTCTAGTCTTGATCCACTTTTGAAAGTAGGGGTAATATATGCTAATTTGTGCTCATCATAAATCTTGCCTGTATCTACACTTTGTCTTAATAATATTGCAAGTGGCTTTGCGATAGAATGAACTACTTTCTTTAACAAAATAGCAGGGCACTCCATCCGGCCCTGCAGCAGCTCCATTTTTAATTTCATTAATAGCCTGCACAATATCAGCTTCATTAATATCTATGTCAGCTAAATATTCAACCTATTTCATCCCTTACTTCTATATCATTATCTTCATTATCTATTCTAGGGGTGAATTCTCTCTTATATCGTTCTGCCAATATGTTGCAAATTTCCTTTTTTTCATTCGTTAATCTCCCTTCAATTTTTAGAGGGCCTATTTCTATTCTTCTTTTATTCATCTTCTTCGCATATGAGTATAATAGTTTGGGATTTTGCTTGATATTTAATAGGGTTTTTTCTTCCAAGTCCCGTTTTTCATTTTCTTTTAATTGTATAATCTTTTGTTCTGCATTTTCTATCTTACTTTTTAGTTCTATAAACAACTTTCCATGCATTTTTTTCTTTTGCAAGACCTTTTTTCCACTTTCTGATTTTCTGGAACAAGATCCTTCTGTCTCTTGGTATGCATGACTGATGTATACTTTTCTTCTTCGGTATATATTTATCCACTATTTTCTCTAATATTTTATATAATATCTCCGTATTTACCTTTATGTCATCACTTACGAAAATGTTATCACAATCTTTGTTTAATTCTTCATTTATTTCTGACCATTTTATATTTTTACTGTAGAAGTTGTATTTTCCATATCCTTCCCACTTTTTCATTTCTTGCTTATCTCTGTTTTCACTTGCTTTGGAATGGACTGTTAATTCTATGACATTATGGTCTGAAATACTCGCATTATAAACTATTATTTCTTTAACATAATTCATCTCGTTCACAAATACTAGGTCTAAAGTATTTTCCTTTCTTGTTGGCAGGTGATTTATTTGTTGAATGTTGTATTCTAGTAGCATATCTAATAGCTTTTCGAATTGCCTCTTATCTTCTGCACTACTATTACTCTCTTTTTTATATGTATAAGTACATCCACAATCTCCTATTCGTTCTTTCCAGTCTACGAAAGGAAAGTTGAAGTCTCCAGATAGGAGAATAGTCCAGTCCTTGTGATTTCTACATATATCATCCAATTTTTCTATTATTAAGTCAAACTCTTTAGTATTAGGAGGTCTATATATTACTATGTTCATTAATTTTTCAGATTCAAATTCTACCGCTATTAGTTCACATTCTGAGTTACTATATTTCTCATATATTTTTCCTTGTTTTTTGTCTTTCCCATATATTGCGGTTCCCCCTTGATTCCTATTTTTTCTATCTGATCTATAAGTTTGGAACCCTTTTATTTGATCATCATTCCCAGTCTCTTGGGAATACCAGGTTTCACTTATATTCATTATATCTATTTTCTTTTCAATTTGGGTAGGTTCTTCTAAGTACTCTATTTTTCTTTTTGAGTTACTCGTAACTAAACCCTGCGCATTCACCACTATGATGGTTTGCGTGTTTTCTCCTTCATTTAATATTGGTAATAATAAGGATTTTTCCCATGTCTCTTTCCTGTTCTGGTATGTTGTTCTTTTTTCATTTCCAGAAATTCTGACATTAAAAAATCCAACTTTTCCATAATATTTGTTCTTCCTTCATCATAATTATTCATTTTGTGTCTGAATCTGCAATTTTCTCCATATCTGCAATATCCTCTTGCATAATAAAAACAGTTATTATCTCTTGAGTAGAATCTTGGAGCTGATGCATTGAAATTTTTTGCTGACACCTCTGCATATCTCGTTGATGGCTTGCTTTTTTCTTTTACCTGATATTCTTCATTCCTCTCTTTATTTGTTTCTTTCTTATTTTGGATTTTATTACTTGATTGGTTATTGTTTTGATTATTTTTCATGGCTACAGGGTGCATATATTTACATTTTTTGTCGAACTTACATCCTTTTCCTTCTTTTAGGTTTTTGCATATTTTTGGATGTAGATCTCTGCAATCATCCTCATAGCCATCTAGGTATGCACATTTACCATATATTTCATAGTTGTGACATACCTTAGGATGTTTGTAGTAACATCTTTCTCCGAATCTGCAATTGCCTCTTTTCAAAAGGTTGCAGACTTTGTCTTGTTTGTATATTTTTTCCTCTTTCCCGTCATTGTGTAGATCTGGGTAGAGCCTCTTCGGCAATTTCTTTTGTGTTGTCATATCGTAATTTATTTCTTCGTAGGTATGCTGCTTTATAGCCTCATATGTAGTATCAATGAGTATCTCTGCATCCATACTTTTATCTTGTTCTTTGTTTTCCTTATCTTTTTCTGTCATTTCAGTTTTGTTTATTTCTCTTACGTCCTTCTTCTTCTTCTTCTTCTTCTCTTCTTCTTCTTCTCCTTCTTCCTCTTCTTCTTCTTCTTCATCCTCAACTATTTGTACATTCAATCTTGATTTAATAACATTGTCTATCCATGGTAGACATGTTGAGCAAAAAATTCTTGTGTCTTTTCTCATATCTTGCATTACCTCAGCACACTGTGGATGGGTCGGAATGTTGCATGCAGCACATTTTCTGATTAGGTTTTGTGGATTAACTATGCTATACCACACCTTACACAGTTTACATGCTTTTGGCATTCTTTTTCCTAATGCATCAATTAGGATATTCACAAGGTTCACCTTATTCATTTTCTTTGTCGGAATATGTTGGTTTATGTATATTTTCTTTATGAGTCTCTTGACCACTTGGATTTTATTTGGAACTTCTTCAATTATTTTCAAGATGTTTTCATTTGATTTGTTCCAGTTTGAAGGATTGTATCCTTCTAATATATCTATGAATGCTTTTGTATCTTTTTGGTTAGGACTGTTGCTGATTTCATAGATCAGAAATGCCAGTTCCCTTCCTGCTACCTCATCGTATTGCGAATCTGCCAAGCAAGCTAAATCTCGCCATTTTTTTCCGCAGTTGGAACTTACTGCCATCTTGTTCTGATTTACAGTATTTCACTTGATAAACTAACTTAGAAGACGCTTTATCCTACTATTTTCACACTAATCTTATCACCGATAGTTCACGAACACTTCTAGATATTTCTCAAATTCTAGACGTTTGTTAAACTTGTGATATCTGTTGATTAATCTGACTTCGCGCAGGAACGTCTCACCAAGCAAGATGACTACTAAGAGAGAGAGAGAGAGAGAGAGAGAGAGAGAGAGAGAGAGAGAGAGAGAGACTTCGGCAGAGTTCATTAAGCGCAATTAATTAAAGAAAGGCTGCTTTCCCTTTGCTTCCAGTATTGCCTGTGAAAGAGTTTATCACTGCGACTGCAAAGTTCATGGTAATATGCTTACACAATAAATGAACGCAATGGATTATATATTATCTAAATAATAAACATCAAAATAAACAGAGAAGACGGTAAATACAGTTCGGGGAAGAGTTGCTTCAGAGAACCATAACTGTCTAGAGGGATGTTTAATGTACTTCATTTAATGTAAGTGGTTTCCTTTTGATAATATAGAGGATTACATTACATTACATTACATGAGGAATGTCTGAGTAGTTAGATGTAAAACGCCTGAAACCAAACATAATTCATTTTGATGATTCCAAGCGAATGGATATACCCACTTCACAGCAATCGATGACGAATTTCATTCGCGATTGGTAGAATTCAGCACTGAGGAAAGCAAACAGAGAGAGAGAGAGAGAGAGAGAGAGAGACCGAGATAGCTCGAGAGAGAGAGGAGGAGAGAGAGAGAGAGAGAGAGAGAGAGAATGTTTAATGTTACAAGAATCAAATGAACCATTGTAGTCCTAGCTGATGCAGAATATCCAATAATGGAAATGGAACATGAAGTTCGCTGATCCCTGAAAATGTTGATGAAGATAATAGTATAGGCCCTGTGAATTCTATTATTATTATTATTATTATTATTATTATTATTATTAATTATTATTATTATTAATAATATTATTATTATTATATTATTATTATTATTATTATTATTATTATTATTATATACAGTTTAGAATAACGCGAAAGGAAATTATGCTGTAATTGTAATTTTTGTTCTTGTAACTATAAAAATTAACATACGAAATGGAAAGGTCAACTTGCAAATTATAATGATTTTATATTAAAGAAAAAATGTATTTAATTCCTTTGCAGATCAAAATGCCAACGAGTGTGTGACATGAGCAAGAATCTTTCGACCAGACTGCTATCTGCATGCCCACCTCCGCCCTGGATGATACCCATCGCAGTTGAATAACTCCAGGGTACGTCATTCGAACTTGGGTATATTCATGTGGCGTCATGGAAAACGTAAATTTGTTACTGTTAACTATAGAGGATCTATTTTGTTATTATTTCAGGGTTTCACACCCAATTAGTAAAAAAAAAAAAAAAGATACGTGGAAGCCAGATGACACAGGAAGAGAGAGAGAGAGAGAGAGAGAGAGAGAGAGAGAGAGAGAGAGAGAGAGAGAGAGAGAGAGAGAGAGAGAGAGAGAGGTTCTACTTTTAATACTTGGCGTGAGTTTTGGTTATATTAGAAGAATATTTTTTTTTATACTACAAGGGGACATCAATAATATGTAATATGATAGAAAAAAATAGTGGACAGAGAGAGAGAGAGAGAGAGAGAGAGAGAGAGAGAGAGAGAGAGAGAGAGAGAGAGAAAATATCAACAGGTTCTACTTTTAATATTGGGGTTAGCTGAAATATAGCATAGGCTGTCTACACTTTGGTTTGTTTATGGATGTAGTACATATATATATATTATATATATTTCATATATATATATATATATATATATATATATATATAGATATATATAATATATATATATATATATATATATATATATATACCAGTGTGTGTGCTTGCGTGGTTGCATGTGTATATTTTTTATTTCCTTCACATACCTAATCCTCTCTAACCCGACTAACTCTCTTCAAGTTAGGCCACTAATGAAATGGACTGCTCGCGCGAGAGGTTAACGAGTGTCATAAATCAGTTAAGTGGATTCGCTCAGTGTAACTGGCTTCTCCTGAGAGACGCCCTGCCCTGCCTTGGCAGATACCTCAGACTGCCAAGCCAAACCCGGAATGCCAATCCCAAGAGGAAACAGGTCGCTGCGAGCTCAGCCAGACATACATACATACAGACAGACAGACAGACAGATATGCCTTTGATTGTAAAAATTAATTATTTTCCTTTTCTTTATTTATGTAATTTATTCAAATATTAAAAGTGTGTATTTTAAGGTGTTTATCGTCAATGAATGTTGAATGAATAGTTACAGTAACAATAAAATTTTAACATTAAATAAAATAAAAAAAAACAAATTACTGAGGCTAGAGGGCTGCAATTTGGTACGTTTGATGATTGGAGGGTGGATGATACCAATTTGCAGCCCTCTGGCCTCAGTGGGTTTTAAGATCTGAGCGCGGACAGAAAAAGTGTGGACGGACGCACGATCATGGCTAACTTTAACCTTAAATAAAATAAACCCTGCTGAGACTAGAGGGCTGCAATTTGGTATGTTTGATGATTGGAGGGTGGATGATCAACGTACCAATTTGCAGCCCTCTGGCCTCAGTGGTCTTTAAGATCTGAGGCCGGACAGACAAAATAGCTCTCTCAATAGTTTTCCTCTGCAGAAAACTAGCAATACATAACAGAAAAGGCAGCAAAGTAAAAGTGTCTCTGTGGAGAGGCATAATAGGCGTCGCAATTGTTTGGAGTCACTTGGGGAATCCTTTGGTCCACGTTATTGGCGTCCCTCGTTCGGGAAAGAATTTTGGGAGCTCCTTCCTTCCAATAGGAGTCACTTTTCATTCAGACTATTAAAGACAAACACCTTTTTCGTTCCTGAGGCTCTCTCTCTCTCTCTCTCTCTCTCTCTCTCTCTCTCTCTCTCTCTCTTAAGCTCTATGAATGTTGAAGTTTGCTTACCTTAGCTCCTACCTTTGTTATTTGCTTTTAATTTTCGCTTACTCAGGGAGTAAGCCTACAAACTACTTTGTTGCTGTTGTTGTTGTTCTTATTTGGGTGGAGGCGCAGGAAAGGTCTATGGAGGAGCCTGAAAAGGTCTGAAAAAGGTGTATCTTATTGAGTTAAAGACACGGGAATTTTAGGATAGGATATTTATGATTTATTTATTAGAATGAAAATGTAAAAAATAAATAATATGCATATTAAACAATACAGAAGAATTATTTCTAATAAAAATATAGCGTATTTATTGTAATGTTCGCTGGTGAAACAAGGCTTTATTTGACCGTAGATTTTAGCGCGTTTTAATTTACTTTAAAAGTTAGGAATGTAATGTTTAAAACTTATGCGTGAGGGGAAAAACTTGCACACGTTCCGAGTAAGCTGGAGGTCGGATCACGACTTGTTTAACTGTAACTCAAGGGAAATTAATAAAAATAAGATAAGAAAATATGATAATTAAATGAATAACGTGACCATCGGCGTATGTTAATTAAAAAAGGAATTATTTATATTATGTCGAATAAGACATTCCATCCATAACGTGTTAAGTGAATATTATTTCTCTAATGAACTTGACTATCATTTGCATTTTATTCTCTATTTGATCTTTTTATTTCGTGTATACGAACATAACCGTCTCTGGGAGGTATTCTTGCATATAAGAATAATACAAACACCTACTATATATTTCTAGTTGGTAATTTCAGTAATGTTATAAATAGTAACCTAATCACCAATCATACTGATCTGAAAGATGAGGTCTGTGATATATATACATCTGTCTCTTTTTTCACTCCTTTTACCTCTTTTTTTGTAAGTTCCGTTAATTTCCTTTACCCCGATTTTCTTCTTCAGTTCTATTTCGGTCCTATCCTCAACATCCCCCCCTCCCCACCCGTTGCAGCACCACCCTGTTTCTTTCCTCCTGTCCTTTTTATACTTCCGGCTTTCATTCCATTCCCGTATTTCCTCGATTCTCTGTCGTGTTTTTCTCGCATCTATTTCTGGCTCTTTCCGCCACCCCCCACCGCCCCCTCAACTCCCCGCATCCTATTCCCCCCCCCCCCCCCCCCCCCCCCCCCTTTCCTCTTCCACTCCAACCCTCTGTTTTGTTTTTTGTGAGGGGGTGGGGTGGGGGGTAGGGGTGCGGGGTGCTGTGTTCTTGTTGAACTCCGAATAACCCATGAAGATTTTTCAACGGAATTTTCCCGAGATATTCGCGGGAGCCTTTGAGTGCCAATTCGCCCTTAACACTGACGTAGCTTTCGCAAAAAAAAAAAAAAAAAAAAATCCTCAGCCTTATATATTTTATTCTGGACCCGCGTTTCACAGACCTTTCCTGGACACTTTTTTTATTATTTTTTGTTATCCCGTAACGGAGATCGGGAAAAAAATTGACGATAAAATATAAGAGTAGAAAACAGTGATACCTCGAGGTTAGGACGGCCACTATGAATAACTTCTTGTTAGTCCCTTTCGAAGCAGTATTTTTTTATCATTCATTTCTGACGAGAGTTGAGTTCTCTCTGAATCAACAGTGTACTTTTATGGGAGGTTATCTACCTCATTTAAATGCATTGTGTTCACATCCTATAAGCTGTGAAACTGTATTACCTAGTGTACACATCTTTGTCTGTATCTACAAATAAAACACACACACAAACACACACTTGCATATAAACATAAAAAGTTATCCCAATCCTAATTCTTATGTTACCTTCCCTTGGAATTGACGGTATATTCGAAATCTGTTAAATATATTTTTCATTATCCTATCAATAGGATAATCATACTGCAACTTCCAGGAAGTTCTGGAAATAGTTTGAAGATGGAAACATCTGATAATAAAGGTAATATATTTACAGGTGAACGCAAATAAAAAAAAGAATTTGCAAATAAAGCTTATCTCTGATATAACCTAACCTTGGGTCATGGCAAAGTACCGTAGCTTTGCAATACTAGTGCACATATTGATAATGCACTCACGGGCTTCACTTGAGAAAGACATTACATTAAAAGAATGATATGATGAGACGGGTAATTACCATGTACTCATTAATAAATTATAAAATCCCTCGCATTTGTCGAACTGCTATTGGGAGTTCTTGCAATTAGTGTTCATTGAACAAAGATAAATATTGAATTACAATACTTTTCCCAGTAACAAAACCTATTCGCTGTATTTGGTCATAAAGAACAACGCAATTAAGTTATAAACAAAGAGAACTGTTTTATCAGTATGCTTTTGTCTAACATCACGAATCTTGCGTGACACATAATTAAGATTTTGAATTCTGTAACGAACTGGTTTCAAAATACCATTAATTTTTGCTTTTTTTTTTTTTTTTTTTTTTAACTAAATCTAGTAGCATTGTTCTGACTTCAACTCAAGTGGAAATGCTATTTACGACCAAGTTATGTTTTTAGTATCATGGAAGTTAATAGACAGCGAATTATCTGTGTTCAAAAATTTCACTAATGATGCAGCTAAGACGAAGACTCGTTCAACAGAGCTATTTTCAGTAACGAATCTCGTTACCTCTCAAATAATAAGGTTTCACAATTTCTCATTATACTATTAATACAATAATAACGTTGTTGAGAAAAAATGTCAGATGAACACTACCTGAAGCTGCTACCTCTTTAGAAAATAAATTATTATTATTTTAAGAAGTAAGACGAGGTAAAAGGAAACACAGAAAGAAGGGACCACACTACCATAAATAAAAAATAAATAAATAAGTAAATAATCAACACATAGATAAAAATGTATTACAATGCAAGGAGAATAGTATTATGACAGTAATGTATTGTACGACCGCTTGACCTTCTGAAGTTCCAGATTCACGCCTTCCTCTGCAAGTCAGGCTGTCCAGAGTTCAGCGGTGTGAGGAATAGAGCGCCTCTGGAACTGGGACAGCCTCTGGAACTGGGAGCTCTGCAATCGCTGGAATTCGAATTTCATGTTAATAGCAACACACTGAAATGCTTCATTAGATTCCAGGGACCTGGAGAGATCTTGCTCTGAGTCTCTTGAGATCTGAGACCGGAAGGGAGACGACGCTAAGATAAACTAAGCCAGACATGATTGCAAATTGCATTTGGCCTTAAATCACTGCACGGGACAGATCTGTGATAATTAGTGGATGTCTGCTCTGACTGGAATATTTCTCCACAAGCTAAATCATTTCCTAGTCCTTTTCTTCGTAGCTGCATCGAAAGCTTCATCATGAGACCTTTACAAATACAACGATGAAGTCAGAAAATCAAGCTGACGCTGTTGCTTGTTGGGTTTTTAAGATTTATTTCTGTGACTGGTCTTAAGACGTCAAGTGGGTTGCATTCTATGAGAGAGAGAGAGAGAGAGAGAGAGAGAGAGAGAGAGAGAGAGAGATATGTTATCTGAAAATCAAGACACCTTCGCCCCTAAGACATTTTGATAACCCTATTATCATCTTCATATCTCTCTCTCTCTCTCTCTCTCTCTCTCTCTCTCTCTCTTAACTTCAAGTTTCTTTGACCTCCTTTGAAATCTCCATTGATTAATGGAACTCCTGGAAAAGTTAACACAATAATCTTTACGTCCCACCAGAGTTACAGAAGATATTTAATTCTTCAAGTTTTTAGCAGATTACATATTCATAACACATCAGAGCTCTTGCATTATTTTTATTTTAATTGGAGTGTCTTTGTTCAAAATATTTTGCGTTATGGGCGCGAAAATCATTAAACATTATCAGGATTACCAGTATAATTGAATTAATATAATTGAGTTACATTAGTACGACAATATGAAACGACCTGATTGACCCAGATGAATACGAGTCGTACTCCTTTGACAACGAGTAAATAATGTTTTTGAAAGTAAATCTATCTTTCGGTATAATGCTGTATGAGCCGCGGCCCATGAAGCATTTACCACGGCCCAGTGGGGGCCTGTCCTATATCGTTGTCAGACCCACGAATATGGTTAACTTTAACCTTAAATAAAAAAAAAAAAAAAAAAACTACTTAGGCTAGAGGGCTACAATTTGCTACGTTTGATGATTGGAGGGTGGATGATCGACATGACAATTTGCAGCCATCAAGCCTCATTAGAATTTAAGATCTGAGGGCGGACAGGCAAAGCCATCTCAATATCTTTCATTTACACAAAAATAAAAATGCCTCAACATTCAAGTAGAACGATTATAACCCTAACATCAAGGAAACAAAAAACAATATCACCAAACCTTATTTGTAAATGGACATCGAGAATTATTGTGCTGAATTCCGGGTCACTGGGTTACGCCTTCGGAAATTAGGGGAATAATTCATGACCGGTTTCTGGAGGGGCCCTCGCTGGGACGGTCCCGCGAACTGGCATTTTACTTGTTCTTGCCAAACGTAAGGTTTTTTTTTCTTTTCTCCTGTATGTCGAAATAGTTCAGCAGTTAAGAATCTGAAGGAATACGTGATTACCAGCTGCAGTTTACTTATTTATATGCATTTAAAACGTCTGACGCTTTCATAGACTCTGGTTAATAATAATAATAATAATAATAATAATAATAATAATAATAATAATAATAATAATAATAATAATAATAATAATATGCTGGAAGTAAACCCACTTTTAAACACGTGTTATTAAAAGTAATTGCTGCCTCAGCTGCATTCATTTTATATTGGTTCTTCTCTGTTTCCTAATTATGAGGCAACCATAATTAGGAAAATAGAGAAGAACCTATATACAATTAATGCAGCTGAGGCAGCAATTACTTTTAATGATAATAACAACAACATCAATAATAATAATAATAATATAATAATAATAATAATAATAATAATAATAATAATAATAATAATGCAACAAGGAATCCCCCACACTATTAAAAAACCACCCAGTCGAATAGGATGACTATGATAGAAAAAAATATTAATAAAAATAATATTGGAAGGAGACCCCCTTTCAAACAAACCTTATTGAAAGATATTGCTGCATCAGCTGCATTTAACTTGTAAATAGTGTTCTCTATTTTTCTAATAATAACTTTCTCTTTGCTATTACAACTGGCTAATATTGCGCCAACATGATTCATCTGGAGTCAATTTCAGGGATACTGTTGCATTAAAATTTATCCATTTATAAAATTTATTCATTTGTAAAATTTATAAAGAAAGCAAATCAATAAATCAAGGTATAAGTCACAGTTTGGTAATTTCTCTCAAAGATTTATGAAATCTTAACAAAAGGAATCTATCCTTTGATCCCAAATGAAATCATAATATGGCCAGTTCTTTTAAGTGGTCTTTATGAAAATTATGTCCTTTGATGATTTCTCATAATTTGTAAAGAAATCTCTTCGCTGAATATGGTTCTATGCCATACGCTCTTAATTCCTTATTGAAGGGACAATTGCCTAATTAGTACCTTGTTCGATGGTAGTACGGAAGTACGGAATCCTTTATAACAGCCTTGAGCACATAGAGAGTATGTTTGGTGTTCATAATATCCATCGAGTTATTCTTTACAAAATGAATGACTTTGTTCTTTTAAGCACCATCATCTAGAGGCAGTGGAACGCTGAACAAATAACCATGTTGGTCACTCGTTGCTAACTATAATTGAATGACAGACAATTGACTTTCGGTCCACTTGCAACTGATCGTCGTTTCCAGCGTTTCAAACAGCAACAGTTTACTTCAAAGTTAAGATCTTGCATC
>NC_087204.1:2926310-2933810 GCF_015104395.2 Macrobrachium nipponense
CTTGAACGGCACATTTTCTCCAGATCCTAGCTATGCTTAACTCCTGTCCCCAGCACCCCCACCCGGCAATCCCTCCCCCCCCCCCCCACCCCCGCCCACTCTTACATTACTTTCGTGCCTATTGTCTACTGCGTCAAGACCAAGGTGATTATACAGCACGACCATGAAATTCATTGCCTTCAGCACAATACACCCGACTCCCTGGTAATCTGCTTGCAGTGCCATCCTTCTCAAAAAGGTCATTCATTCCAAGGAATCTGAATGAGTTCCCGTCGATGAGGGGGGTGGGGGCGGGACGTTAATTCTGCGAATCACCTTTGTAAGTATGCTGCGTCTGGACGCAGAATGATGGAAGAAGAGCGATGCTAAAATGGCAATCTGATTATGAACCTTTGGCACTGCTAAAATTCATAAAAAAAATGTATAATGTGTATATGTGTATGTATATATACAGGGTGTCCATAAAGTCCCAGTACCATTCTGAGCAATAAATACTTGTAATGGTACTGGGACTTTATGGACACCCTGTATATATATATAATATATATATATATATATATATATATATATATATGATATATATAATATATATATATATATATATTATATATATATATACAATAGCACTTCTGGCAGTCAGGCTTTTCTTAAAAGAGATATCCAAATCCTTTGGTTTGAATTGAATCGAATAGAAAATTTAGGCCAAATGACAAGCACTGGGACCTCTGAGGTCATTCTGCGCTGAAACGGAAACCGACAGTAAAAGGTTTGTAAGGTGTAAACAGGAGGAAAACCACAAAGCAGTTGCCCTATCAATCAATCGTAAGGAGAGGGTGGACAGCAAGACGGAAGAAAGAGAATATGAAACGAGGTACAGTAAAAGGAACGATAGATGTTGCAGCATCCAGGGGCTGAAGGGACACTGCAAAGAACTTGTAAGTAATGCCTACAGTTGCACGCATGAGGTGCACTGCTGTAGTGAGAATCATCATAAGCAGCTATATCATAATCACACTTGGCTCACTTCCTCTTTGGGACGTCAAGGAAGTGGGGGGGAGGGGGGGTTGCCAACCCCGAAACGGCAGAATGTGTCCCTCGCAAATGAAGAAAGATGATACAGAGCTAAAGTAATGGATGGGTCTTGGCGTCGCAGTTACTACTCGGACGCAGTTCTCCTTGAGTGAGGCCTTCTCCGATAATAAACTATGCATATTATGCTCTTTCTTTCTTTTTTTTCTTTCCTTCCTAATGGAAATAGGAGAAACATGCTTCCTACGTTTTTTTTATTTTATTTATTTATTTATTTTTTTGTGAAGTACAAGGTCTGGTAATGTTCAACTGGTTGTAAAATGTAAAAGATCATACAAAGGTGACTGACCGCCAAAAGACGTGATAAAAGTAAAACTCGATAACTCCCCATTTGGTAAACAATAAAAATTTTTGCAAGGTGAACATCCTTACAATTATACACATACATACATACATATATATATATATATATATATATATATATATATAATATATATATATATATATATATATATATATATATATACAGGGTGTACATAAATTCCCAGTACCATTACAAGTATTTATTGCTCGAAACGGTACTAGGAGCTATATGGACACCCTTTATATATATATATATATATATATATATATATATATATATATATATATATATATATATATATATATATGTGTGTGTGTGTGTGTGTGTGTGTGTGTGTGTGTTTGTGTATATCAGACTGGAATAAGGTGCATCACTAAAGTAATACATAAACGCGCGATACCATGAGTGTTTGCGCAGCTGGATGTCCAGACATTCGTGCAAACCTTTTGCAAACGGGAACAAATTTGCCATTATGGACAATCACAGAATTTCCATTTGTCCTCCCATTGTCCCATTGTTACCCAATCTAATCACTTTCCCGAAGCAATGGGGAATTCAATAAGCGTAGTTTCTCATACAAAGCGATATGCAAACTATTGCATAAATGAATGAATGCATAATGAAAAAATGACGAGACATCTTCCGGAATTGAAGGAGGGAGAAAGCGGTTCGCTGTTGCCATTGCTGGAATTGGATAATATTGTTGTTATCATATCGGCAGTGCAGTACGTATGCTTTCCAGTACTCTCTCTCTCTCTCTGAATTATTAATGGATGAATGTATAAGTGAAATCCTACGAGGTATTTCCGGAAAATAAAACAAGGCGTGATGCGACCTCCAGCCTAATCGAGGCGGGTGCTAAAATCTACGGTCAAATAGCACGTTGTTTCACCAACGAATATTAAAATGAATACCCTATATTTTTCTTGAAATAATGTTTCTGCACTGTTTAACATCCACATTATTAATTTTTTAGATTTTAATTCTAATAAATAAATCATAAATATCCTATACTAAAATTCCTGTATCTTTAACTCTACACGTAAACACCTTTTTCAGACCTTTTTTAGTCTTTTCCACAGGTTTTTCCTACACGGCCAAACACGCCACCCCCCCCCCCCCCCCACCCCCACAACAACAAGAAGGTAATTTGTAGGCTTACTCCTCGAGTAAGCAAAAACAGACTTAAATTAATATTAACCCTATTAGCCACGGATACTTTACAAACATAATTAACAGTAGTTGCATAAATATATACTCACTGATATACTGATAGAATCTTACATAAGAAATATAAGCTAGCTTTGTAAAGAAACCCACAGAGAGTATTTAAAATTGAAACTTACTAATATTTACTTTTGAACCTTATAAACCAAATTATCTAGATTTATAGATATGTTTTCACGGTTTACTGGACACGCAGAATCTTGTCTAATTTGTTATGGACGAAATAATAGCAGGTGAGACTTTGAGACGTTCCTTTTCAATGTGCAAATTTAAGTTGCGTTTCTATTTACCACATTTCCATATGCGAAAAGAACGATCTTCCCCTTTGTAGTTGTAGTCCAACAATTTTAATATTTTCCTACTATTCTTTTTGATTGTTTGTTGTTTCCTTGAGAATTCTGGTTGGATAGATACGCTTTGATCAAGACAAATATACGCACACATGGATTAGTTTAAAAATATCCACGAATTAAATCTATGGCGACCTCGTCACCGACATTATTTTTACGTTTAAATGCATTGTAGAGATCTAAGCTTCGAGAAAATTACAAATAATAAAGATAAAAAACTAAAAATGAGACTAGTAAAAATAACATAGAAATGAAAATTAAAAAATCTTAATAAAAATGAAAATTAAGATAATTAAAATGAGAAATTTAAAAGAAGTATAATAAAAATAATAAAAGAGCAATTCGCTGTATTTTACGTAATAAAAATAAATTATAAACGTAGACAACATGAAAATATATGCGATGGTTCAAAATTATTTAAAAAAACAAAAAAACAAATGGAAGCTCAACACAAATGTATAATTTAAATCTGTCAGCGTTGCATAATCCTGCTCGATCAATGGCATAACAACACGACGAGCAACACCGTTTTATATCTGAGATTTTCTGAGATTTTCGGCCGGGCCAGAAATAGCAAAGGTCTCGAGACTGAGTTTTTTTGTTGTCGACTCTAATGAATTGGTGAGTTTTGTCTTCGCAAAAAGATAAATGACAAATTGAAATGCTGGTCCTGGGGGATTCTGCAGAAAAACAAAAACGAAAAAAAGTCCTTGCGTTTACATAGAGAAGGAAAGAAATCTGCAAAAAGTTGTCCCTCAAGGATAAAATTTTTACCACATCTGTTGTCTTATCAATAAATTAGTATTTTTATAAGAAATTTCTTTAACCAAAATATGAACATCGGCCAGCTATTAGCGAATATCAGCCCTGATGAGAAGAGAATAATAAGAAGAATTGAAAAGACCATATATAAAATCAATTCCATTGATGCTGCCATCCTCTTTAACAAAACATGTTCGAGAGAGGGTCTCCTACCTTCAAATAATAATAATAATAATAATAATAATAATAATAATAATAAAATAATAATAATAATAATAATACCCTATATTTATGCCTGTTGGGCAATTCTCATGGAGTCTAAAATTCTGTATCTATTGTTCTAATTCCTCATTGGACGAGCGGGTTACTTACTCTCCTATCAATTTGGTAGCCCGAGTTCACTCGCCAATGCGGGACCTGAGGAATATATTTCTGGTGATAGAATTTTATTTCTGGATAGAATGTGGTTTGGATCCCACAATAAGCTGTGGGTCCCGTTGCTGGGTAACCAATTGGTTCCTAGCCATGTAAAAAAAAAATAAATAAATAAAAAATCTAATTCTTCAGGTAAAGAAAAACATCTCCTTGTGAGAAGTTTGGTTCCTTAGAAGGCTGCCAAAAGTAATTTCCTTGAGCGTGTATAACCAAGGAGTTTCTCTCTCTCTCTCTCTCTCTGCCTACCTAGGCAAACATAACGCCCACCGTAATCTCACCAGCATAATCCTTTATTTAGCACGACCCCCCCCCCCCCCAAAAAAAAAAAAAGTAAAATAATGAATTCAGACATCGCACGAGGCAAAAACAGAAAAAAAAGATATATGAAATAATCAATTCAGTCGATTGCCTTTAATTGCAAGGTATACGTGAAATGCAAACCTTTTATTGCAAAGTCTGGTGCAGAGAAATTTTTATCTTATTTTGATTTTTTTCTAGAATAAATTCAAAGCAAACTAACTGTGTTATTCGCTTGATATTTGTGATGGGGATTTTATTACGCTTTATTCACACCTATTCCATTCGCCCACTGGTCACAGAACGCCCCCAACAATCGAATAAAAGACATCACAGATGCGTCGGTCCCATCCATCAGCCGAATCAGGGATAGTGTCAACAGTTGGGCGCCGGTGACAAAACTGGTATAATGTCTTCAGAACTTCAATAATTGACTCTGGCGGGATGTTATCTCTCCGCTTAGGGACACAGCGCTGGATTTAATCGAGGAACAGCCACAATATCATCAAATGACGCTCATGGGTTAAAATAATTCAAATCACTTTTGAACTCGTATTCCCTTTCAATGTGGACGACTGACTGATGATGTCAACAAAGAAGTAATGTACCGTGAATTATCACTAGTAAACAAATGCGCAGTCGAGTTTTCTGTACAGCGCATAATCAAGGCCACCGAAAATATGACCCGTGGCCTGTGAAACTTTCAGCCATGGCCTGTCCTGTAGCGTTGCAAGACGGACGATCATGGCTAACTTTAACCTTATAGGAAATAAAAACTACTGAGGCTGGGTGACCCACGGTCTGCCCCATAGCGTTTCCAGACGGACGATCATGTCTAACTTAAACCTTAAAGGAAATAAAAACTACTGAGGCTGGATGACCCACGGCCTATGAAACTTTCAACCACGGCCAGTCCTACAGTGTTATCAGACGTACGATCAGGGCTAACTTTAACCTTAAAATAAAAAATACTGAGGCTTGAGGGCTGCAATTTAGTATGTTTGATGATTGGGCGGGTGACCAACCCACTAGCCTCTGTAGTTTTTAAGATCTGAGGGCGGACAGACAAAGCCATCTTAATAGTTTTCTTTTACAGAAAACTGAAATGGAAATTATGAGGAATTAAATACTGATTTTCGAGTAAAGATCCATTTGCAAGATGGAGAATTAAAAGTCACGACTTTTCTAGTGTAACACAAACCATTGCATAGAGATTAGAGCATACCAAATAACGACAGCTGGTGTAACGAAGATTATCGCTTAGCTATAAGGCTTATCATGCTTAAAATAAAATGAACGCGAAATTTGAAATAGGAATCCTGTGGAGGTGGGATAAAGCAGCTTTCGTCACGAAAGTTAGCTTACCAAAAATAAATAAATAAATAAATAAATAATCTTCGTTGATTAAACTCCCAGATCTGGAGGCGAGCAAAAGTTAATGGATAACGGAACACCAAGAGGATCAGTAATTTGTTCGAAAAACTCGTAAAATATTACTAATTATGATTGCAAATTTCATAGATGCGCTTTCGTTGGGTGTCTGACATAATACTTAAACATTTTTTTGCAGGATATTTTTACTATTTTGTTTTATTAAGTCGTTTTAAGAGCAAGCTAAGATAGTGTTTGAGTATTAACTTAGATCCGCCATTCCACGAACGTTGTTCATATAGAACGTACACTTCCCAATGAAAAAAAAAAAGTCTGACAATGATAAAAAAAATATAACATTTTCTTTTAAACTGAGAAGTCGCAAACCAACGATTGTAAAATGATGAGTCGTTGAAAGGCATCTTAGTAAAGACTAGTCGCATTGCTTATAGAATTTAGGCCAACTGCCAAGCGCTGGGACCTATGAGGTCATTCAGCGCTGAAACGGAACCTGACAGTAAAAGGTTTGAAAGGTGTAACAGGAGGAAAACCTCAAAGCAGTAGCATTATGAATCAAGTGTTAGGAGAGGGTGGAAAGTTAGGAAGAAAGATAATATGAAAATTAGTTATTATTAGGTATCAGAACTTTCTCGAAGCAAAATATATCAGGAGGCATCTGCCATGTGACACTTAGAAGGATATAAAGTTATATTCAATTGCATTCAATAACTTTAACCTGAAAATCCTTTAAGAATGGCAATATACGAAGAGGACAGTCGAATTGTCCTACTTTTGCATTTTTGCGTTGGGCTGACCGCGAGTGAAACCAGTTGTAAACGAAAATCTGATTTAGTATGGAAAAGCAATTAAACCAGCAACCAATTTTGCATGAGCAATATTCAGAGTGAGTTTGAAAGCCAGCAGGTAATTCAGCAGATGATACCATTTTCCAAAAAAAACACGTGATTACATTACAGCGATATTATCCAATGCAATCAGACGTAATTCAAATATGTTCTCAAAAGGAGTAATTATTAATTTTGGTCGCTGTTGTTCAAACAAAGCGTTAATGTAAATGGTATACACAGGACCTCGACAACCATACGACGACGGAAATAGGAGTCTATTGATTGACGGTTAATTACATTTGATATTCAACAGGCATAGTAGATCAAAAGATGACTTTCTTGCGTTTATAAATGTAGTTCAATGCATGTTCTTTATCATTTTGTTTGTGCTCTACAAATACTTTGTTTTACCCAGTCAGTAATATACATATACATACATTTATTTAGACATACAAACCTTGCTAAGAAATTATTAGATGTATTCCGTTACTAAACAAAGGTATGTTTTTTTTTTTTTTTAAATGAAGTGTTAGCTAGTAGGATGCAATGAATATACGTTTTACTTTCTCCTGATAAACATAAAGCACCATTGCACTAGCTATCACGTTTCATACCTCCAGGTTTAATATAGGGTTTCGTAACGGGTACTCCAGGTTAAGAATCACTATACCTCACAGCGTGCTATGCTCTTTCGCATTATATATCCTCCACATTCTATACACAGCACATCGATCACTGCATGTCAGTCACAACCACACCCAGATATAAGCTGAAGCAAAAGATGAGTTACGGTTCAATATACCTCT
This sequence comes from Macrobrachium nipponense, assembly GCF_015104395.2. Lineage (NCBI taxonomy): Eukaryota > Metazoa > Arthropoda > Malacostraca > Decapoda > Palaemonidae > Macrobrachium > Macrobrachium nipponense. The sequence goes on from NC_087204.1 coordinate 2,933,800, forward strand.
CCAGATCCCAG
>NC_087204.1:2936310-2991310 GCF_015104395.2 Macrobrachium nipponense
AGATCATATTTCTCACAGTATTTATTGATTAATGGGTTTCGCGAAGAAACCAAGATCATATTTCTAACAACAATTATTGATTAATGGGTTTCGCGAGGAAATCAAGATCATATTTCTCACAGTATTTATTGATTAACGAGTTTCCCAAATAAATGGAGATCATATTTCTCACAGTATTTATTGATTAACGTTTTTCGTGAAGAAATCAAGATCATATTTCTCACAGTATTTATTGATTCACGGGTTTCGCGAAGAAATCAAGATCATACTTCTCACAGTATTTATTGATTAACAGCATTTATTGATTAACGTTATCACGAAGAAATTAAGATCATATTTCTCACAATATTTATTGATTAACGAATTTCGCGAAGAAATCAAGATCATATTTCACACAGTATTTATTGATTCTCGGGTTTCGCGAAGAAATCATATTTCTCACAGTATTGACTGAGTAATGAATCTTAGAACAACAAACACAGTCGTCATGGAATGGAATATAGTGTTTAGGTTAACGGCCAAGCACTGGAACCTTTGAGGTCACTCAAAGCCGGATCGCAAATTGAGAGTAGATGGGTGGGTTAGAAAGGTGTTAGCAAGATGGAAGAAAGATAATATCAGTGGAAGTACAGTAAAAGGAATGCCAGGGGTTGCAGGTAGGGACCGAAGGGGCGCTGCAAAGAACCTGTAGTGATGCCTACAGTACACCACGTGAGGTGCACTGACGACACTGACCCCTTAGGGGAACAGTCCTTTGAAGTGAATGGATGGCACGACTATTTTCACCAATATATCACCATTAATTTCATAAGAAAAGGGTGCCACTGATCAACAACAACAACGATGACAAAAACTGCCATGAGATTAATCATATTTCCGCTGGAATATTGCTGCAATTAAACCCAAAGCGATTGGTTTTATGCCTCTGGAAAGAGGCTTGTATTCGAGGGTGAGCAAATGGGGTGTTCACTGGACCATTTATAATGGAACCTTTTAGCCTTAAATAGAAACCACTTCGAATTTCGAACATTTCTGGATTCTTCAATTTGCGTATCTGAATAAGGTGATGGATGGATAAGCGAACACATAGACATATTTGAACATTTATGGTGAGACTGCAGTGCAAACTCTTTGAATGATAGCAGAAATACAACATTTTAATTTATCATATTTGTTACTTTTTACTATTATTTTTTAGTGTATCCACTCTTAGAACTGAACTGAACTGAACTGAATATGGAATTTAGGCCAAAGGCCAGGAACTTAAAAAAAGGAAACTGACAGTGACAGTGAACAGGTTTGAAAGGTGTAACAGGAGGAAAACCTCGAAGCAGTTGCACTATGAATCAATTGTTAGGAGGGGGTGGGAAGTAAGATAGAAGAGATACTATGAAAGGAGGTAGAGTAAAATTAACGAAAGGGGGTTGCAACTTGGGACACAACCCCCCCAAGGGAAATTTTGTTGGAACTTTTATTTCAACCATTTTATCTTTAAACCTATCACGATCACCATCGGCATTTGGAAGCTAACCCCATTATTCATTTCTCGGTGTTATCAAGAGTAATGTGGTAATGATGCACCACCAGATAAAATTGTTTTCAGATGAAATGCTTCTCCATCGGCGTCGGAGACGCAGATTAAGATAAACGGCCACATTACTACTGCGTGCATGATTTCCTGGAAACATTCATTACGCCAGAACCCGACGCAAAGATTTGGTGTCAGTGGCAGATGTTATCCTGGAAACCTGGAAGGTAAAAGCCTTGACGTCTTCACTCCTCGGCATTATTTCATTTCCATGTGTATCACCGTCAGCCCCCCCCCCCTTTTTTTTTTTCTTCTTTTTTTTTTGCAAGTATTTTCCTCCTTCCAAGCAGTGGCGTAACTCAAAGGGGAGATTGTTTGTATGGTGCTTTTACGTTGCATGAAACCAGTGGTTATCCAGCAACGGGAACAACGGCTTTACGTTGCTTCCGAACCACGTCGAGAGTGAACTTCTATCACCAGGAATACACATCTCTCACTCCTCATTCGAATGGCCGAGAATAGAACCCGCGACCACCAAGGTGACGCTCATACCATACCAACCACGCCGCTGAGAGGCGGAGGGGAGGGTTCGTCATCCCCCGGGGGCACTCTGGCATCTTTTGAGCAGGTCTGGTCTGGTATAATACTAGATTTTCCCGCGTATTGCGTCTGATCGGAAGCTTATCTGAGTTGAAACTAATCGAAAATTATCTAAGATCAAATATGAGTCATCTCAGGCTGTCAAACTTCGCGATATTGTCAAATAGCGCCCGAAAGTCCTAATCAGCTGGATGGAAGATGGAAGAGAGAGAACATGAAAGGAGGCACAGTAAAAGGAACGAAAGGGGTTGCAGCTAGAGGCCGAAGGGATGCTGCAAAGCATCCTTAAGTAATACCTACAGTGCACCGCATGAGGTGCACTGACGGGACTATCCCTTTATTGGGAGATGTTGTTTGAGGAGGATTCGGGAGTATCGATTCAATAAGTGGAATTCATTTTCACAGGTTAAAGACTTTTCTCTCTTTCTTCCTTTCTTTCTCTCTTCCCCTTTCATAGACAAATATATAAACTTGTCTTTCGAACAGAAGTATGATTGCTCTAGCCTCCCAACGGGATCAAACCCAGGTTTTATGGCTAGCGAACCGAAGTCGTTAACAAGTCTGGCACATCTGTCAAACATCTTCCAAACATATTTTAATGGTGGATGTCTGGGGTAACAAGAGTGGATAGGATCAGAAATGACTACATAAGGGGGTCATCTAAGGTGGTGGAAGTATCAAAGAAAGTGCAGGAGGGGAGGCTGAGATGGTATGGACACCTGTTGAGGAGAGATGAGGACCACGCTGGGAGACATACTATGGGGGTGGAGGTGCAAGGAAGAAGAAAAAGAGGGAGACCAAGAAAGAGATGGAAGGACTGTGTGAGAGGAGACTTAAATGAGAAGGGAATTGATGAGGCAGAAGCACAAGATAGAAATAGATGGAAACGGCTCATCCGAAACGGCGACCCCATATAAAAATGGGAACAAGCTGGGAAGAAGAAGAAGACTTCGTAGCGACCTCTCTCTCTCTCTCTCTCTCTCTAAAACTATCAATAAAATACAACGTATAAAAAGATATGGTTTCTGAATTCCGATATAAGATTGAAGTTTATGTACCCTACAGGTATTTTGCTCACTGGCTGGTTATTATATATATATATATATATATATATATATATATTATATATATATATATATATATATATATATAAATATTATATATATATATATATATATATCTATATATATATATAGATATATTATATATATAATATAGTATATATATATATAATAACCAGCCAGTGAGCAAAATGCCTGTAGGGTACATAAACTTCAATCTTATATCGGAATTCAGAAACCATATCTTTTTATACGTTGTAGTTTTATTGATAGTTTTATTGAGAGAGAGAGAGAGAGAGAGAGAGAGAGAGAGAGAGAGAGAGAGTAAGCGGATTTAGACTCGTTTCGTTGGATTCACATAAGGAAACGAGGAAGAAACAAAGCGTGACCCAACCTCCAGGTTACTTGGGACACTTGCAAGATTTTCCCCTCACGCAGAAGTTGTAAACATTATATTTCTAATTTAACGGAAATTAAAACGTGCTAAAATCTACAGTTAAATAGAGTATTGTTTCAGCCACGAAAGTTGAAATAAATACGCTATATATTTTTTGAAATAATTGTTCTGTAATATTTAAGATGCATATCATTTATTTTTTACAGTTTCATTCTAATAAATAAATCATAAATTCCTGTACGCTCTTACATAGATGGACCTATCCTACCAACCAAACGAAAAACAACAACAACAACAACTCCTCCCCGAGTAAGCGAAAACCCAGCTACCTTCTTACCTTTACGACTGTCAGTCGACATCTCACCGTTTTCTTGCGACATTTTCTTCATTAACACACAGAAAGAATATATAGCAAGCTACGAGTTCTGAAATATTTCTTCCTAAATAAATTTCCATTTCTATAGAGAACCGGATACGCTCCACGAGGAACTCCTACGTCATCGCCAGCGAAAGACGTTTTTTTTTTCTTATTACTTATTACCTCGTAAATTCCAAGTCCGGTTGTGTCAGTAAGGAGAGAAATATGCCAAACGGAATCGTCGAATGAGGAAAACTTGAACCATAATTGTCAAAAGACCAGTAGGGACTAACTTACTGGCGAAGGGTTTCGGTTGTGAGGAGAAAAGATATACAACCTTTAGAAAAAGCAAAAGTGTTGGTAGTCCGGCAGTCTCTTGTTGAATGGGAATGTGATGATGAATATCGTGCAAGTAGCAGCCTCTGCCGTTTGATTTACTAGTTAGGAAGTTTCTCATCAAGGGGGAATCTTGCAATATATGTTGTGCAAGTGTTTGGTGCACCGATGGTCGAAAACGCTTCAAGGCAAGTTGCTACCTCTTATCCCGACCTGGGTCTTCTGCAGTTTGGATTTGGATTGTAATAGTAAATATTTTGGTGAAAGTGGACGGGGACTAGATATACGTTTGGGCGAACATAAGCGAGCTTATGAACTACAATCACAAAACAGCGCAACAGTAGCACATGCATTCAGTAATGATCATAGACCCAACTGGAACGAGGCTAAAATTATCTTTAAAAGTAACAATGTAAATGTCAGACGACTAGTCGAGGGAGCTGCTATAAGTTTGGGAGAATCATTCAAAGGAAACAAGTCTTTCGTCAACGAAGACCCATTTGTTAAGTTTTATATTACTAGTATGTTTTTAAAAGATTTTAACTGTAGGACAGGCTCTGTTTTCCCTCTCCTGATGCTGCCTCTGCCTTGCCTCTTCCAGTCCAGATAACCGCTGCCCCGGGGGAGTCTGATAACGGTGCCCAATCTACGCCCTTGGATGAAGGACTTCATGTAATGTTGCAACAACCTGTACGAAGATCCAACAGGATTGCAGCCAGAAGGATTGATAGGGGAGAGGGTATCACCTAGTTGTCATTAACTACCCTCTTTCTTCACCTGGCCCATTAACGAGCTAACGACCGTTGTCAACGATCTTCAACGACTCTTGTTTTTTAAATTTACCTCTGTACTTGTCGTAACTTTTTGTTCATTTGGACTGAAGATGAACCCAGGGAAGGGTTCATCTTTCTGTAAATTATACACGGACTTTTTACACTTTGTATTATTGTGGACCCTTTAGAACAACAATAATAATAAAAATAATAATATGAAAAGTCTAAGTAATTTCAATCATAAAGAAGATAAGGTTAATTTATATAGCTTCTCACATGCTATACTTCTCGTGTTTAACTTAGCACACATACATACAGAGAGAGAGAGAGAGAGAGAGAGAGAGAGTAAAGCTTGGTAAACATTCTACACATATACAGAGAGAGAGAGAGAGAGAGAGAGAGAGAGAGAGAGAGAGAGAGAGAGAGAGCTTGGTAAGCTCTCATGTTTAAAGACGGTCACAAGGAATTCGTAAGCTTCCGGTGTCCTAAACAACTTTAAGGGGCTTTTCGAAACTTGCCTCGTTTGGGACGTCTTGTTCCAAGTTCCAGATTTAGTTCCTGATTTCCAAAAGAATTTGCCATGAGCCGTTTTTATTTTATTATACAAGGTATATTCGAAGCGCCATCTCTCGCTCATTCCCGGTATATATTATTTCCAGGGACAGGCATAAGACAGGGAACAGGTTTGATGCAGATCTAAGACGATTTTTTTTTTGCTGTAAATATATTCTGCATCAACATTGTCAACGGTAAAGTAAATCGTGGCACATACAAGTCGGGTATTTGGTATCAGTTACAACAAGTATATGGTAGTATATTTTGTATAGATGCATATATGCGCTTTCACACATAAACACACACTTCATACACATACATAAACAAATATATATATATATATATATATATAATATATATATAGATATATATATATATATATATAATAACTTACACAACAGTTCTGTGCATTAAGTTAATTACTAACAGGATTTCAATGAAACCATACATATATATTGTCTGTACGTATGTATCTGTGAGTGTGTATGCATGTGTGTGTGCTTGAAGTATGTACCTTCAGAAACCATCAGCTTTAACTGTTAAATTGTTAAATTAGTTGTAAAACCTTTCATGAAATCTAAAAACGCTTTTAAAGTCTGTCACCGGTCATATTCCTACTCGACGATTATCACAAAAAAAAAAAAAAAAAAAAAAAAAAAAAAAAAAAAAAAAAAAAAAAAAACATCTACTAAGAGGAACAAAAACGCATAGAAAAACGCACCCCTAATGAGCCCCAGGTAATTGCTATATTAGCATTGCAAATGGCTTCGAAAACTAATGCCATTAGGAAGACGAATCGGTAGGCAGTTTAACAACTGCACTTGAAGGGTAATCAGAAGTTGCAGCCCTCACTAACTCACTCTCTCGTGAACCCATGCAACTGAACGACTCAATTAGCCCTCTGGATTCGGTAATGTACCATGAACTGCTGGGAGGTTAGCCTGTTGGTTAATAATATAAGCTATTCAATTCAGTGGCTTTTTTTCGAAAATTTGTTAGCATCATGTAGTTAAGCTGGTCATATTCGTTTAGTATAATTAACCATTGTTCACTTTAAATATATACACATACACACATATATACATATATATATATATATATATATATATATATATATATATATATATATATATACATATATATGTACATACATAAATACATACATATACATACATAAATACATACATCATAACATATATATATATATATATATATATATATATATATATATATATATATATATATATATATATAATCACAATACTCTCCTAACCGCTCAATTTATAGGCGTTGCTAATATACTAAAAGTATTCAAATCAGAAACAATAAAAAATATTACTTATTAATTTAAACAACTGCAGAATACGTAAAATTCTATTTATAATATGTTTATTCATACTTCATAATTAGATACACATAAACATACCCATGTAAGACTATGTGCCCGTTTTTAAAAAACAAAAAAAAATGAGTGAGTCTATATTGCAGCTTTTTACATTCCCCATGGGAAAGGGTTGCAATAAACTCCCCAGTATTTCTATATGCTAAAAATATAGAGCACTTCATAGCAATGAAAGTTTCAATATGACTGAAAAATGCGTATAGATTACTTACTGTCCTCGGCCATCTTAAAAGAGGTATTTTTGTGAGCTAAATTACCTTAAAGGAGGTATCTTTTAAGATAAAGTACCTTAGAGGAAGTATTTTTGTAAGCTAATTACTGACATATAAGTAGCAAGATGTGTGACAAAAAATATTCACGTGACCTTTTACTCGGAATGTGGCCTTGTATAATGAGAACCTGCATAGTAGCTTTCATTATACATATCCAAAATCATCGTAAAATATGGTTCTTCAAGAAGAATAACCATTCTCTCTCTGTTGAAGCTATCAGGATATGAATAGCAGCTGGTAATTGTGGAGGAGTCACTTAAGATGACAATGTTGAAGAGAGAGAGAGAGAGAGAGAGAGAGAGAGAGAGAGAGAGAGAGAGAGAGAGAGAGTATGCAGACGCAAGAATGGAAAATTTGAACAATTATCATGTCAATCTGGATTTACTTCATCCTGTGTATTCTCTGACATACAGCTATGCAAATCTCTCTCTCTCTCTCTCTCTCTCTCTCTCTCTCTCTCTCTTTGGCCATTTGAATCTATGTCTCACTACTTCATGCTTACCTAGAAAACCTATTCCAAAGCAGCTCTGGAATATCTAACTGGAAAATAAACCATTCTGGAACACACATGCACCACCTGTGATTGACTGGAAAGAACAGGTCCAGTCGGAGATTTCCTAGAATTTTCTCTCATTCCAACCTGCGTAATCACATCAACGGGAAACTTAGAAAAATAAATTCTAATGGAAAACGTATGCCCGCTGGAAGAATATTTTGAATACGGATTCCGTGGACCGAGTTAGTCTGGAATTAGACAAACAGTGGTCCGAAAGAGCTTCCGGCTGAGTTCATTTACTTTTAATCAGTTTCACAAATGCCTAAATAAACGTTTGGTAAACAATAACTCTGGATTAAGGACTGATTAACTAGATCATATCAGTGAGAACACTAATGGAGGTTTGTGTACGGCTTATAGCAACAGAGTTATCCTGACGAATGGATATTCACAACGTCTTTGTTTGTGAGACATTGCGTTCTCAAAAAACACTGGCAGGCATTTTGTCAAATGCCTACGAGGTAATGCGAAGCACAGAGAGAGAGAGAGAGAGAGAGAGAGAGAGAGAGAGAGAGAGAGAGAGAGAGAGAGAGGAGCCTTGTGGCACTCAAAACAATGCTTCAAGAAAACCAGCATTCAGTTCTAATGGCGGAGAATATCAAGTTAATGTCTGCAGCAGTCAGGTCCTAATGCGGCAGTGGAGTACTGTCGTTAAGCCGTTAAAAGCGACGCCTACGCTAGATGTCTCCAAAAATGACAGGCCTTATGCACCATTCTCAAAAAGTGCGTTGGGTCACTTCCAGTCAATAGCGTTACGAAAAACGGACCTCAAGTGTGAGCCATAAGATCATAAGACTGCAGATGAAACTACCAGACTGGCTAATGGGCATAAAAAATCTATCATTAGTGCAAGAATTTGTGCAAATGTGTCTAGAGAGAGAGAGAGAGAGAGAGAGAGAGAGAGAGAGAGAGAGAGAGAGAGAGAGAGAGAGACCATTATACACAGGACAATATTCAAATCTTGTGTTAGGTCATGGCAAAGAATAAAAGTTGCAGTGCTTGTCTGCATGTGTGTGTGTGTGTGTGTTCAACGCGGGCTTGTTTCCAATGATTATCTGCAATGGAATATAAAGTTCAGGCCAAGCACTGGTGACCTATAAGGTCATTTAACAATGGAAGGGAAACTGAGAGAGACGGCAGGTTTGAAAGGTGTAACAGGAGGAAAACCTCAAAGCAGTTGCACTATTGGGACAATAATTCTTAGGAGAGGGTGGATAGCATGATGGAAGAAAGAGAATATGAAAGAAGGTACAGTAAAATGAACGAAAGGGGGTTGCAGCTAGCGGCCGGAGGCACGCTGCAAAGAACCTTAAGTAATGCCTACAGTGCATCGCAGAGGAGCAGCGATGCACAGCCATATTTGTGACGTGTATCTGATCAAAACCGTTGAATAATCAATCAGACAATATATACCGATGGCAGCGATCAATATTTAAACTTTATTTGACACGATGTTCATCTGTTTTCTTTTGGATATATCACGATATACAAAGCAGCTCTTTTATTATAACAATAATTTCGAATTATCTCATTCCTTGACTTACGACCAGTCTTAACCTTAACATAAATGTTCCATTGTGACTTCTACATCTGACTGGTTGTTAACGCAAAAAATGTATAATAAAAACAAGGCGTGATCCGACACCCATCTTGCTTGGGGCTCACGCTAAAATCTACGGTCAAATAGAACGTTGTTTCGCTAACGAAAATTTAAATAAATACGCTATATTTAAAAAAAAAATTGCTCTGCACTGTTTAACTCTCACATTATTTTTTTACATTTTCATTCCAATAAATCGTAAATATCCTATCCTAAAATTCCTGTGTGTTTAACTCAACGTGAAACACCTTTTTCAGACGTTTTTAGGCTTCTCCATTGGGCTTTCCTGCCTTCCCCACCCCCGGTGATTACCGTCCTTCACTAATGACCTCCTCAGCAGGAAGAAAATGTACAGGATACTGAGCGGGACGGAAAGGCTGAAGGAAGCAGGTGGAGAGTGGAAAGTCCTTCGTCATAAGGATCCGCTGGATTATCCCAGGGAATCATCAAGTGATAAGATACGCCCCATGCTAATAATACGACCTGCGAGAGAGAGAGAGAGAGAGAGAGAGAGAGAGAGAGAGAGAGAGAGAGAGAGAATTATCATACACAATAGTAAATAATATCATAGGTTACTGTGCATTATTGTCAGCCTACTCAATATATTGTGGTCATGACTTGTAAAACTAAGACACAGAGAGAGAGAGAGAGAGAGAGAGAGAGAGAGAGAGAGAGAGAGAGAGAGAGAGAGAGAGTTTCTTGTATGCTACATTTACCTAAAACATGAAATCACAAATAGTTTCACTCAGTTACTACATGGGGGAAAAAACCATCTCATAAAAAAAGAAAAAACTAAAGAACATTACGAAATTTACAAAATATAAACAAGAATTCCTTCCAGCAACAAAAACGAGTGCAAGATGCAAGTTGAACAAATGCAAAACAGCAACATCGTCGTTTCCCAATTCCAACAAGGGGATAAAAAAACTGGTCTAAAATAAAGCTACGTCTGTTGCTAAAAGCCTGCGCTCTCTCTCTCTCTCTCGTCTCTCTCTCTCTCTCTCTCTCTCTCTCTCTCTCTCTCTCTCTCTCTCTCTCTCTCTCTCTCTAGTTTTTATCTTCATGCACCCCAGGAGGGCATTTACATAATATATGAGTCACTGAAAAAAATACGTTAAGTAAGACTGGATGGAGAAACAACGGAAAAAATGAGGAAATTAGGAAGATGAAACGACCAACAGGAAGAAGGAATTGGGAGAGGTGCTTTTGCAAAAAGGAGGATATTTTGCAGGAAAAAAAAATCTTTTAAAAATTACAGAAGTATTTATATAATATATATAATATATATATATATATATATCATATATATAATATATATATCTATATATATAATATTATATATATAATTATATATTAAATATATATAGATATATATATATTATAATATAGTATATATATATCTATCTGCAGTATGATCCTCAAACATCAATTCAGGAATGTCGAAGACACATGATTGTTTTTAAGAGATTTATTCATAGAAACGTTTCGCACATGACTATGTGCATCATCAGTCTGAAAAATGACAAAATAATAACATTAAAAATACTAAAAATACACAGGATTCTTAAAATGACAATTAAAAACATTAAAAGACTAAAATTAGAGGCAAAGTAAAAACAACTGCTGTTACACCAACCTTCAGGTACAGAGGAAGAAGATAGAATGACCAAAGAAGGAACTACAACCTCCAAAGACGACTATGCCAGATATAGTTGAGCAGAGGAGCAGCCACCGTTTAACGATGGAACGAGTCTTTTAATATATAATGACTCTAAGGTCGTCAAATAATCTGCATCCTTAGAATATGCTAATATGGAAAAGTGCTGTTTCTTGACCTCAATTTTACAATTGATAGCATGATTTTTTATATTTGAATGTTCTGGTCTGCTCAATCTTTGTCCCGTTCTAAAACTCAACCCTAAGTGACTGTAATAACGCATCTGCAACAACCTCTTCGTTGATCCAATATAAGTACCAGGACATCCTGGGCATGTAAACTTATATACCACATTGGACCTCATGAAGGGCTGCAGACGGTCCTTGAAGCCAAACAAAGAGCCAATTTTACTGGGATTATTAGATATTAATTTTAAATTAATGCACGGTATTTCAGTTTCAATAATTTGTTTCAATTTATGCGAAAATTTGGAGTTAAAAATATAAGGAATTGAAGCATACATGATTTTTTTCGGAACATTAAAAACCGGTGTGGCAGGATGAAAATAATTAGTTAAAAGTTTGTTGATGATTCTAAAAACTAAATCCTTGGGAAATGAATTTTGGTGAAAAAAAAGTAGTTAAAAATTCAATCTCCTTATGAAATATGGCCCAACTGGACGAGTATCTAAGAGCCCTATATACTAAAGTATAGATGGTATTCAATTTAAAACTGGTTTGGCAAGCACTATAGAAATTATTTGCAAGACCTGTATAAGTTTTCTTTCTATAAACGGCAGTAGTAAAAACAGAACTAACTCTCGTGATTAAAACATCTAAGAACGGTAAACAATTATCTTTCTCCAATTCCATGGTAAAATTAATGTTAGGGTGTTGCTGATTAATAAATTCTAAAAACTGAGTGGCCTGCCACTGATACTTAAAAAGAACAAAGGTATCGTCTACATACCTTCTGTAAAACAATGGTTTAAAAGAAGACGGACAACAATCTAAAAATTTTTGTTCTAAAAATGACATAAAAAAATTTGCAAATAAAGGTCCTAAAGGAGAACCCATAGCAACACCATCTACCTGAGAATACAATTTTTGATTAAAAATAAACATAGAATCTTGCACAGCAAGTTCTAGAAGTTGTTTAAAAAGAGACCTAGTAAAACCATGAAAAGTAAAATTGTCATCTGGGAAAACCTTGTTTAAAACAATCTCTATAGTCTCGTTTAATGGAACATTCGTAAATAAAGACTCAACATCAAAGCTTGACATATACAGGTCACCATCCTGACTAATGATTTGGTTTTGAAATTCATAACCATTCTTTAAAATAAAATGACTTGAAGTATACTCGTTAAGGAGAGAAACCAAATATTTCGAAATAGAAAAAGAAGGGCTATTATACGCTGCCATAATAGGTCTTATAGGAATTCCATCTTTATGAATTTTTGGTAGCCCATACAAAATACTGAAAGAAGAACCGGTTACATACAGCTTTTGGTAGGTTTTATCATCAATAATGTTGTCAGTTTTTAATTTCCTTAAAAACCTGTTAATGCGATCTTCTCGTTTATAAATGTCTAAAAAGTTAGGATCACCGTGAGCTACAAACTTAGAAGTGTCCGAGAGTATGTCTTCAATCTTATTGACATAATCATTCTTATTCAATAATACAACTCCTTTGCCCTTGTCTGGCTTGCAGATCACTAGGTCCTCACGTTTCCTAAGTGAAAGCAAAAGTTTCAAATCATCTTTTTTAAAAAACGGAGTCCACGTAACCTTTAATTGTGCATAAGTCTTATGTATAAGAGCAGCCATTTTTTGTTGTAAATTACTCAAGTTTTTTTCCATATCCAAATTAACAAGTCTTTGAAACAGCACCTCTAAAGGGAAATAAAATCTGGCATAGTCAGGTCTATAGGAGGGTAAACAAAAATCAAGCCCGAAAGACAGTAAGAATTCTTCCCTTTTGGACAGTACATAATTGGAAAAATTAAATATACATTGGTTTCTCTGGTCAAACTTCGGAATTACAATACCCAAATTCTGCAGCTTTCTTTGATGGCGAACAAATATATGGGAAATAAATTCATTTACATAATTATTAAACAATTTCTGAAAGATAAACCGATCAACAAAGGACAAGTCATCAAACAAGAGCCTCCTCAACTGGGTAACGGTCTCGTTAAATTTCTGAATAGCAGTCTGTTTCGTGAATAAGAATGATTATGTCAATAAGATTGAAGACATACTCTCGGACACTTCTAAGTTTGTAGCTCACGGTGATCCTAACTTTTTAGACATTTATAAACGAGAAGATCGCATTAACAGGTTTTTAAGGAAATTAAAAACTGACAACATTATTGATGATAAAACCTACCAAAAGCTGTATGTAACCGGTTCTTCTTTCAGTATTTTGTATGGGCTACCAAAAATTCATAAAGATGGAATTCCTATAAGACCTATTATGGCAGCGTATAATAGCCCTTCTTTTTCTATTTCGAAATATTTGGTTTCTCTCCTTAACGAGTATACTTCAAGTCATTTTATTTTAAAGAATGGTTATGAATTTCAAAACCAAATCATTAGTCAGGATGGTGACCTGTATATGTCAAGCTTTGATGTTGAGTCTTTATTTACGAATGTTCCATTAAACGAGACTATAGAGATTGTTTTAAACAAGGTTTTCCCAGATGGCAATTTTACTTTTCATGGTTTTACTAGGTCTCTTTTTAAACAACTTCTAGAACTTGCTGTGCAAGATTCTATGTTTATTTTTAATCAAAAATTGTATTCTCAGGTAGATGGTGTTGCTATGGGTTCTCCTTTAGGACCTTTATTTGCAAATTTTTTTATGTCATTTTTAGAACAAAAATTTTTAGATTGTTGTCCGTCTTCTTTTAAACCATTGTTTTACAGAAGGTATGTAGACGATACCTTTGTTCTTTTTAAGTATCAGTGGCAGGCCACTCAGTTTTTAGAATTTATTAATCAGCAACACCCTAACATTAATTTTACCATGGAATTGGAGAAAGATAATTGTTTACCGTTCTTAGATGTTTTAATCACGAGAGTTAGTTCTGTTTTTACTACTGCCGTTTATAGAAAGAAAACTTATACAGGTCTTGCAAATAATTTCTATAGTGCTTGCCAAACCAGTTTTAAATTGAATACCATCTATACTTTAGTATATAGGGCTCTTAGATACTCGTCCAGTTGGGCCATATTTCATAAGGAGATTGAATTTTTAACTACTTTTTTTCACCAAAATTCATTTCCCAAGGATTTAGTTTTTAGAATCATCAACAAACTTTTAACTAATTATTTTCATCCTGCCACACCGGTTTTTAATGTTCCGAAAAAAATCATGTATGCTTCAATTCCTTATATTTTTAACTCCAAATTTTCGCATAAATTGAAACAAATTATTGAAACTGAAATACCGTGCATTAATTTAAAATTAATATCTAATAATCCCAGTAAAATTGGCTCTTTGTTTGGCTTCAAGGACCGTCTGCAGCCCTTCATGAGGTCCAATGTGGTATATAAGTTTACATGCCCAGGATGTCCTGGTACTTATATTGGATCAACGAAGAGGTTGTTGCAGATGCGTTATTACAGTCACTTAGGGTTGAGTTTTAGAACGGGACAAAGATTGAGCAGACCAGAACATTCAAATATAAAAAATCATGCTATCAATTGTAAAATTGAGGTCAAGAAACAGCACTTTTCCATATTAGCATATTCTAAGGATGCAGATTATTTGACGACCTTAGAGTCATTATATATTAAAAGACTCGTTCCATCGTTAAACGGTGGCTGCTCCTCTGCTCAACTATATCTGGCATAGTCGTCTTTGGAGGTTGTAGTTCCTTCTTTGGTCATTCTATCTTCTTCCTCTGTACCTGAAGGTTGGTGTAACAGCAGTTGTTTTTACTTTGCCTCTAATTTTAGTCTTTTAATGTTTTTAATTGTCATTTTAAGAATCCTGTGTATTTTTAGTATTTTTAATGTTATTATTTTGTCATTTTTCAGACTGATGATGCACATAGTCATGTGCGAAACGTTTCTATGAATAAATCTCTTAAAAACAATCATGTGTCTTCGGCATTCCTGAATTGATATATATATATATATATATATATAATACATATATATATATATATATATATAATTTATATATTTATTTATATATATATATATAGATATATATATATATATTTAATTTTAATTTATACTATATAGATATATAATATATTAATATATTATATATATCTATAATATATATATAGATATACACGAGTCATCAGATAATCTCGCAAAATTCAACTCTTTCATAGTCAGAAGTAAAAATACTTCTCTTTTTTTTACGATATGTTATCTATATTTGTATTTTTTTATTCCTTTGTTTCTGGGAAGTCGTCCATAAGTCCTTTACGGCAAAGGTTTTGACTTCAGGAAAGGTTTAGATTAAAAAATAATGAGGTTTTCCATACTGTGGAAGTTCAAATATTACAAAGATCTCACAAAATATATCAACTACTCTAAACTGCATAGTTCACAGAAAAAGATAATCACCAAAATTAGAACCTTTCAATAATGTTTATATCTACTAACCAGAGTTAGCATATTATTATCTTTAATAATATCTATAACTCAAAAATATATATGTCCTACTAATTCGTCCTTAAGTCCTACCAGTCGTAAGCTTTAAGGAAAACATGAAGCTCGAGACTGAACCTGTGTAATACATACATCTAAGTTCTGGTAACCGTATCAATAAAAGCAATGGACTTTATTCTCCTACATTAATAAAAAAAAAACACCGCAGGAAAAAAATTCCACCACATATACATAATATTATACACAAAATTCCAAAACAGCATGGAATTCTTTCCGTGCGGAATATCGAGTGAGCCCAACAATATATCGAAGGTCTTCCCTGGATGAGCGTTGATGAATATGAATGAGGTAAATATGCAATTTTTCCAAAGATGAGTTCCATACGGCGCCTGCAATTGAGGTCTCTCATCTATATCACACATATTCATGAGACTCTCTCGTGGCAGGTGAGGTTCAATGGACTCGAGGGAAAAAGAGTATATTAGGTATTTGCTCGTGAAATGAACGAGAAAGACGAAGCGAAGAGGCTATATGTCATCATAAGTCGATTTTCCTTTTCAGAGATGACGGTCATTCTAAATCTTAATTTGACAATAGTATCGTATTCCTCGATAAAAAGAAATCCTACCGAATAATGTTTAATGTCACGACATATCTTGAAAACTGCATGTGTTTTTAGTTTAATACCAGCCGTCCAGGGACTGCGTGGTCTTAGGAAAAAGCTAAAATACGAATAATACGGTGGAGTTAACCACGGTCTTACATACATCATGAACTCATAAGTTACCGAACTTTTAAGTTTAGTATCTCTTAGTTTAACCAGACCACTGAGCTGATTAACAGCTCTCCTAGGGCTGACCCGAAGGATTAGATCTTTATTTACCTGGCTAGGAACCAATTGGTTACTTAGCAACGGGACCTACAGCTTATTGTAGGATCCGAACCACATTCTATTTATGAACTTCTAATCACCAGAAATAAATTCCTCTGATTCCGTATTAGGGGCAGCGGGGAGCGAACTCGGGCTACCAACCGTATGTTTAAAGGTCTTCCTTCGTACCTGGATTACATTCGACTTTCTTTCTAGGTATACTGGCTCAGCAATTGAGAATAAAAGGGAATACTCGAATTGGGAAGAAAAGGGAATAATTTTCTGATCACTTAAAAAGTGAATAAACGGTTTTAATAATGAGGTATCAGATGATGAACAAAATTATTTTCATCTAGTTATTGCCCTTATGAACTTCGATACTCATCTAGCAACGTGTTAAATGAGAGCGGCATTTGATATAAATGAATTGTGAAAACAAGGTGTGATTCGTACTCCAGCTTACTCAGGGCGCGTGATAGAATTTACTGTCAAATAACGTGTTGTTTCACCAACGAAAATTAAAATAACGTGTAATAATCATTAATTAGCAATAACTTTATTTTCAACAATTGATAAACATAACAAAGAACTGTAAATATATTAATAACGTGTAACAATCATCAATTAGCAACCTAAATTATAACAATTAATAAATTTACTTAAGTACTGCAAATACATACAAAACAACAAACGAATCTTCTTTGACCCTAGAGACGGTCTTACAAAATATAAGAGCATTGCGCGAGCTCAGAAATGGCAAATGTCGAAGAAATTTATAACTTATGAAAACAATAATCGAGTATTCGCACAGCCCAACTAGAGTCGATTGTCCTCTCTCTCTCTCTCTCTCTCTCTCTCTCTCTCTCTCTCTCTCTCTCTCTCTCTCTCTCACACACACACACACACAGGTCAGACTTTACGCATATGAAGTACATTTCAATAATAAAATTTTCTCTGAATCTTCATGGAGATACCCATTGTACAAAAAATTCTATGTCTCAACATCTAAGCTTAGGAAAATGTCAAGATTGGCAACTATATCTCAAAAGGGCCTGGATGGCGAAGCTTCCATTCGGTTTCCAGGAAATTCTCCGAGGTGACATTCTGTGTCAACACTCTAGAGATTCTCTGGAAAGACTCAAAGGAGCTTTCCAGGTCAAGATCTCCCCACCCCTCTTTCTTCACTCTGGAAGAGAAGGACTTTCATATCATGGCGATAGACTTCTTTAGCATAGAGATACGCCAATTCCACATAATGCGAACGACCAGTATAAAAATGTCGCGTCTTCTCAGTAAAGCTGTCATGTAAACCTTGTACACACTTCAAAATACGTCATGCACTGCTAAGGAAAGGAAAGGAATATGGACAGAGGCCAAGCCCTGGGACCTATGAGGTCATTCAGCGCTGGAAGGGAAATTGAGAGTAGGTAGGTCTGGATAAGTGTATCAGAACTATTCGGTCACATTATGACAGCCTCTGTGTGGCCCATAATACTTCTTGCATAGTATATCAGACGACATCTGTGAAGTGGGCGAATAATGGGCGTCCGGAAAATTCGCTCAAATATACTCAAAAAGAAAAATTCGTCCGAATATACTCGAAAAGATAAATTCGTTTGAATATACTCCAAAAGATAAACTTGTTCAGATATACTCGAAAAGATCAATTCGTTCGAATATACGAGAAAAGGTAAATTCGTTTGAATATACTTAAAAAGATAAATTCCTTCAAATATACTCGAAATAATGAAACTGTTCAAATATACTCGAAAAAATGAAATTGTTCAAATATACTCGAAAAAATTAAATTGTTTCAATTTGCTCGAAAAGATTAATTCGTTCAAATATACTCGAAAAGAGAAATTCGATCAAATATACTTGAAAAGATAAATTCGTTCAAATATACTCGAAAAGATAAATTCGTTCGAATATTCGCGGAAAGGTAAATTCGTTCGAATATACTCGAAAAGAGAAATTCGTTCGAATACACTCGAAAAGATAAATTCGTTCGAATATACACGAAAAGAGAAATTCGTTCGAATATACTTGAAAAGATAAATTCGTTCGAATATACTTGAAAAGATAAATTCGATCAAATATAATCTAAATGATAAATTCGGTCGAATATACTCGAAAAGTGAAATTCGTTCGAATATACGAAAAAAGAGAAATTCGTTCGAATATACTCGAAAAGTGAAATTCGTTCGAATATACTCGAAAAGATAAATTCGTTCGAATATACTCGAAAAGATAAATTCGTTCGAATATACTCGAAGAGATAAATTCGATCAAATATACTCGAAAAAATATATTCGTTCGAATATACTACTCGAAAAAATAAATTCGTTCGAATATACTACTCGAAAAGAGAAATTCGTTCGAATATACTTGAAGAGATAAATGTGATCAAATATACTCGAAAAGCTAAATTCGTTCGAATATACGCGAAAAGATAAATTCGTTCGACTATACTCAAAAAGATAAATTCATTCGAATATACTCGAAAAGTGAAATTCGTTCGAATATACTCGAAAAGATAAATTCGTTCGAATATACGAGAAAAGATAAATTCGTTCAATTATACTCGAAAAGATAAATTCGTTCGAATATACGAGAAAAGAGAAATTCGATCGAATATACGAGAAAAGAGAAATTCGTTCAAATATACGTGAAAAAAAATTCGTTCAAATATAGACTACCCCAAAAGATAAATAGGTTTAAATAAAGGCTATTAAAATAGATAAATTCCTTTAAATATAGGCTACTCCAAAAGATAAATTCGTTCAAATATACTCAAGGAAGATAAAAGGGTCCTCAATAAGGCACCAAGCAGAGGCGAAGGGTGGTTAAGAGCGGAAAAAAAAGACATTTAAAAATACAGTTAAGAGGTTTATATCACTGCCAACTTAAATTCAGCTTGTAACACATTATACCCATTAGGTGGTAAATAAAACCAATATCTAGAAAGCATAACTTGTCCAGTTGGCGGTTCAGTGCAGAGACATATATAAGTTTATTTGGTAGTGGATTTAATTGTGCCATTAAGTGGGGACGAAAGCCTGGCCATGTGTTAATTTTGTAGGCTCGTGTTAATGTTCATAGCCACCGACTCTACTGTTCTATATAGTATAGTAGTTACCGTCTTTGTTCATACTTGTGATTTAATAATACTGGTGTTGCTGTAACGACACTAAAACAGGGCGAACATTAAACTAATAAGTTTTGAATTTTTGCACGAAATTCATGAATCGTCTGTGAGTTAAAAAGAATAGTTCGTTTTAAACTAAGTACATATATAATTATATATATATATAATATATATCTATATATATATATATATATTATATATATAATATATTAAATAAAACTTGCTTCACAGAAATACATTTCTGACTCATCAGGAATATATATATATATATTATATATATATATATATATATATATATATATATATATATATATATATATATTTATATTCACTTTCTTCTCTAAAACTAAATAAACAAAATAATGCAAAAAACATACAAAGGGCAAAGATCCCTTCATATACGGTAAAACAAAATATTACATAACTGCAAAAGGATCACTTGCGTAGGACCCCTGGCTGCTGCAACTCCTGCAGGATATGAGATAGGAATTCCTGAAGGCGACTAAACTCCATTTTCCTGGAAAGAAATTGGTCCTTAAGACGTGATAGACTCCGGGTAATCTGTGTTGCTCACGGGGTAAAGGATGTGATTTTGCCCTAATATATTTTATCATTCTTAAAACCTATTTTTACCCCGGATAGAGCTGTAACACTGCTGCCAATGTTGAGTGAATTGATATGGTGGTATGGTGGCTAGCGTCGTGGTATGGTCTCAGATGTGAGGTCTGGCGCGGCGGGGGTTGGGGGTGGTTGGGTGGGGGGAGGTGTTCACGCGTCTCCTAGGGCGACGTAAAATCACTGGCTAGCTATCATGATCAGTTACTGCCTGCAGTGTGGGGTCGGCGGTGGAAGGTTGTAGCCAACATTATTTGGAAGCTAAAAGAATTTCTAGTCAGTAGGGCCCCTTTGGTGTGCTTGTTCCACGAGAATAGGTCTCATCTACTCAAATAATAATAATAATAATAATAATAATAATAATATATAATAATAATAATAATAAATTGTTTTTAAAGGAATACTCGTCTTTTATAATACAAAATATCTTTTACAGATGAAATGACGTTTGCTAATCAAATGAGACTAAGTCTGTGCCTGTACGCTGCGGAGTATTTTACCTAACGGAAAGAAAGGCAATTGCAGAAAATTCAGTAAAACCACCAACATAAAAAAAATCAGTAATGAATTGTTGTAAGAAATTCGAAATAACAAGCCTCTCTTGTTATTAGCCCGAGAATTATAATGAGATAACATGACTGCCTTCAGTGCCCAAGTAAAAGAGGAATGTAAAACGCTTGGGACACTAATTTACTTTTGTTTTAAATTAAAATATCTATTACTAACCTAGGAGAAAGTTCTCGGTTCCTCCCGCTTACTTTGAAATGAAAAAATAATGAAAATAAAAATAAAAAAATAGAATAAAAGCAATAAAGAGTAAAATAATAATTAAATAAAGCTGATAAAATAGTAATAATAATAAAAATAAAATAAAAGCTGATAAAATAGTAATAATAATAAAAGTAAAAATAGAAAATTAAAATAAAAGTAATAGAGTAAAATAACAATTAAATAAAGCTGATAAAATAGTAATAAAAAAAATAAAAATAAACAATTTATATAAAAGTACTACAGTAAAATAAAAATCAAATAAAGCTGATAAAATAGTAATAATAAAATAATAAAAATAAAAATAATAAAAATAATGAGTTCCTTCATTAAGATCACAAGCTAAACACCTTTCTAATTAACGATTTTTTTTGTAAGGAGAACCTTAGCGATGAAGATAATTGAAGGTTCTATTTCCCTCCCATAATTATGAAAATGTAATCATTCACGAAAAGTAGGTGATTTAAAGCATTTGGTCAAAAGAAAAATTAATAAATAAATAAACGAGAGCTAGAGGGGGCAGGGGGTAGGGGGGTGTTGGGGGTAGGGGTTTTATGCATGAAAGCATTTGGTCAAAAAAAAAAAAAACGAGAGAGGGAGAGATGGGTAGTGGGGAGGGGGTGGGGGTTGGGGGGTTTTATGCATGAAAGCATTTGGTCAAAAGAAAAAATAAATAAAAAACGAGAGAGAGAGAGAGAGAGAGAGAGAGAGAGAGAGAGAGAGAGAGAGAGAGACGTAGGGGGGTTGTTGGGGTGGGGTGGGGGTGGGGGGTGTTTATGCAATAAGGCAAATTTTCATACATTTATATTCACATCTACGTCACGTAACAAGTTCGCCGATGTGCTGAACGGGTTACGGTTAACCACAAGACGATTGATATATTTATTAGTGGCTCAGAAAACACCTTTTCCGTAATGCAGCCGTTTTCATACACTATTGGTAAACGTTTCAAAGCGAGCTCAGTTTCTAGACGTCACATATAGAGGGAGGTAGCAAAGCAGTCGGCAAAAACAAAACAAAAAATATTTACTTTTGAGATACCTCCAGTTCCTGGTTGTAAAAGACGGTAACAAAACAATCGCCTCAGTCAATGAATCAAGCAAAGTCATTACAGATGTAATGGTGCAGAGGAATGCTCTCCATTGCCGTAAAAAATTTTTACGGCAGTTTTTAGAGAAATCTGTAAAGGAGTCTCTGGCGACACAGGGCATCGGGAGGTTCGTAAAATCGTTTATGAAAATGTATATTTCTCCTTCATAAAGTTGTGGCCATCTGGGAGACTTAATTACTTGCCATTCTTTACGATATCAGATGACTAAATTACAGATTCTGATATATGAAATTGCCTTGTCAGAAGTATAAATTTCCAGAATGAGGGTTACGCTGCAAAGACCGTTAAGTAATGCCTACAGTGCACCGCATGCGGTGCATTGACGGCACTACCCTCCTAAGTGGCGGATTCAATGTAATCTGACATTTAAACATAATAATTGTACAAATACACAACTGAATTATTGCCGAGCAAAAAAAGGCGCCAATTCTTCATAATACTAATTAGACAGGATTAAAAAAAAAAGGCGGTCATTGTTTTATAATTCCTCATTCAGTAATTACACGGGGTTAAAATATCATTCCTTTGGCAAAATGCAATCGCTAACATTATGACAAATCTTCAAGAAAGTCGTTCAATAGATTCGTTTGCATTAAAAATAACATATTTTTTTTATGAAAGAGCTTACTTAGAACGAAGAAATATTTTAGAAAAAAAATATGTCGTGCTTGTGGAATACATAATCATCTTACATGTCGTCCAAAAAAAAAAAAAAATTTTTGACGGGGTGTTGGGGGGAGGGTGACTATGGACACGTCAGTGAAACAAGTGAGTTAACCCTCCTTCCCCATAACTCTGTTAGGCAGGATTCATCATTTGATTTGCAGAGGAACTGAACAAGACTTGACACTCATCCAGAATACGACTCAGGTCAAGATGAATGTTTGTTTGTTTGTTTGTTTATGTGTGTGTGTGTGTTTTTTTTTTCTTTTAATGAAGATTTATATCGAGCGGTAAGCGTATTAGCTTCTGTCGCGATCTATCTGTAGCGTTACAGTTTACTTATGGTTGTTGGACACCTTTTCAAAATTGACCTCATAATAATAATAATATAATAATATAATAATAAGAATAATAATAATAATAATAATATAATAAATAACTAAGAATAATAATAATAATAATAATAATAATAATAATAATAATAATAATAATAATAATAATAATAATAATAATAATAATAATAATAATAATAATAATGAACCAAACAGAAACTTCTTTCAGTTTTCTTCTGAAGATTGAAAAAGAAACCCACAAATTCAATTTGTAACTTGTTTACTTCTAAGTATTTATATTTAGTTTTACTCCACACTCGAGTACTTTCAGGCCCTTCTGGGGCCCATTCTCAAGAGATGTTTGGGATGTTAGCCTAGGTCAAGGCCCAGCAGTCTTCTGGAACTTCTTCTCGTTGTGCTGTCATTTATGTGATGGCTGTTCTGGTTTTCTTGAGAGTTGCCAATCCCCTCTTGTCGCTCTGAATCCCATTGACCATCAGCTCAGGATATCAGAGCGACAAGAGGGGATTGGCAACTCTCAAGAAAACCAGAACAGCCATCGCATAAATGACAGCACAACGAGAAGAAGTTCCAGAAGACTGCTGGGCCTTGACCTAGGCTAACATCCCAAACATCTCTTGAGAATGGGCCCCAGAAGGGCCTGAAAGTACTCGAGTGTGGAGTAAAACTAAATGTAAATACTTAGAAGTAAACAAGTTACAAATTGAATTTGTGGGTTTCTTTTTCAATAATAATAATTTTATTATTATTATCATTTTTTTTGTCTATCACTGGCCTCCAATTCGACTGGGTAGTATTTATAGTGTGGGGTTCCGGGATTGCATCCTGCCTTCTTAGGAGTCCATCACTTTTCTTACTATGTGCGCCGTTTCTAGGATTACACTCTTCTGCATTAGTCCTGGAGCTACTTCAGCCTCTAGTTTTTCTGGTATGTTTTTGTAGCTCCAGCCTCTGGCTGTTGGTTACTGTCATTGTGGTGGTCAGTTGCTGGATGACGACATCCACACTGACCGTCTTCCCCTTCAATTGGGCTGAATACCTGGCTGCCGGACGAAGCTCCTCTGTTGCCAGAGGTTCCATTTACTTCGTTGTCGTTTATTCCTTCATTTCTTTCCATCATTGCTGAGTTTTGCTATTTAACCTATAGCTGGAACCTACCCCATCAGGAATAGGTATTCATTTACAGCCGAGTAGACTAAGGAAATTATTGTAAAGATCTTTTCCCAAGGAATCAACGCCGAGGAGACCGGTCACCTATCCAACAACTGACCAGCCCCATTGTTGCTTAACCAGTCCATTGACGACCTAACTCACTCTACCACGGCGCCACATTATTATTATTATTATTATTATTATTATTATTATTATTATTATTATTATTATTATTATTATTACTCGGGAAGTTAAACCTCTTTTAAACATGCTTTATCAAACGTTATTGCTGCCTCAGCTGCATTAATTTTATATAGGTTCTTCTCTATTTTCCTAATTTTTGTTATAAAATATATTATTATTATTATTATTTTTTTTTTCTTTTTTTTTTTTTTTTTGCTCTATCACAGTCCTCCAATTCGACTGGGTGGTATTTATAGTGTGGGGTTCCGGGTTGCATCCTGCCTCCTTAGGAGTCCATCATTTTTCTTACTATGTGCCCCGTTTCCAGGATCACACTCTTCTGCATGAGTCCTGGAGCTACTTCAGCCTCTAGTTTTTCTAGATTCCTTTTCAGGGATCTTGGGATCGTGCCTAGTGCTCCTTTGATTATAGGTACGATTTCCACTGGCATATCCCATATCCTTCTTATTTCTATTTTCAGATCTTGATACTTATCCATTTTTTCCCTCTCTTTCTCTTCAACTCTGGTGTCCCATGGTATTGCGACATCAATGAGTGATACTTTCTTCTTGACTTTGTCAATCAATGTCACGTCTGGTCTGTTTGCACGTATCACCCTATCCGTTCTGATACCATAGTCCCAGAGGATCTTTGCCTGATCGTTTTCTATCACTCCCTCAGGTTGGTGCTCGTACTACTTATTACAGCAAGGTAGCTGATGTTTCTTGCACAGGCTCCAGTGTAGGGCTTTTGCCACTGAATCATGCCTCTTTTTGTACTGGTTCTGTGCAAGTGCCGGGCATTCACTTGCTATGTGGTTTATGGTTTCATTTTTTGTATTGCACTTCCTACATATGGGAGAGATGTTATTTCCGTCTATTGTTCTTTGAACATATCTGGTTCTTAGGGTCTGATCTTGTGCCGCTGTTATCATTCCTTCACTTTCCTTCTTTAGCTCTCCCCTCTGTAGCCATTGCCATGTGTCATCGCTGGCTAGTTCTTTAGTCTGTCTCATGTATTGTCCATGCATTGGTTTGTTGTGCCAGTCCTCTGTTCTTTCTGTCTTTCTCCTGTCTCTGTAAATTTCTGGGTCTTCGTCTACTTTTATTAGTCCTTCTTCCCATGCACTCTTTAACCACTCGTCTTCCCTGGTTTTCAGATATTGCCCCAGTGTTCTGTTCTCGATGTTGACGCAGTCCTCTATACTTAGTAGTCCTCTCCCTCCTTCCTTTCGTGTTATGTATAGTCTGTCCGTATTTGCTCTTGGGTGTAGTGCTTTGTGTATTGTCATATGTTTCCTGGTTTTCTGATCTATGTTGCGGAGTTCTGCCTTCGTCCATTCCACTATTCCTGCGCTGTATCTGATTACTGGCACTGCCCATGTGTTTATGGCTTTTATCATATTTCCGGCGTTGAGTTTTGACTTGAGTATCGGCCTTGAGTCTCTGCATATATTCTTTCCTCATCGTGTCCTTCATCTCTTGGTGTTTTATATGCCCTCCTTCCATTATTCCCAGGTATTTGTATCCTGTCTCATCTATGTGTTTGATGCTGATTATTATTATTATTATTATTATTTATTATTATTATTATTATTATTATTATTATTATTTTATTATTATTATTATTATTACTCTGGAAGTAAACCCTCTTTTGAACATGTTTTATCAAAAATTATTGCTGCCTCAGCTGCATTAATTCTATGTAGGTTCTATATTTTCCAAAAAAAATTCTTATAAAACATATCATTATTATTTTATTATTATTCAAACGGTATAATTAGACCCTGTGACATAACCGTCACTACAAAAAAGCCTCTGATATGTAGTCTTATTGTGAAGTTTCCTTACACCTTGAATATACTATGATACCTCCAACTTTGCATACTACCACCAATTTCCTGCCATTAAATTCTTGAACATTTTACGTAAATTCGTAAAAATAAATCCAACTCCCTCGATTAGGTGGGATATGACTACGTTTTCTGTTCACTAATAAACTTGTTCAATAAGATGAAAGCTTGAATAACTTAAGCAAAAAAAATTCTTCGTGTAAATGATGCATTTTTCATTTATTATTAGTTTTTTTAAGTCATTTACGTCACAAGCAAAGCAATTATTCCTGGAGTGCTTTATCTGCAGAGCTTATTTAAAATAGTAAAAATGAGAGAGAGAGAGAGAGAGAGAGAGAGAGAGAGAGAGAGAGAGAGAGAGAGAGAGAGTGAGACGAGAGAGAGAGAGAGAGAGAGAGAGAGAGAGAGAGAGGAGGGGGATACCTTCAGGCATGAAATTTGTTCCCAGAGAGAAATACAATGCAATTGTGTCCCTCCATTTCAAAATGTGTAAAAAGAAAGTTTATTGGATTCACAACCTGACCTCATTTTCTGTTCTCCTGGAAACGAAGGAGGGAGGACAGGAAATTCTTTCTCAATTCCTCATCCTCCCTTTTCTATTCCAATTTCGCTCATTTCCGATTCCTTTCTTTGTTATTCTTCTGTCATCAATCATGTGGAAGTCCTGTGTATCAATTTTTATTTATTTATTTTTTTAACTGTATCTCTTACCTTGGTCTTTACAGAACCATATCAAAAAGTCTCTAGCCTCTTTTGCCCTCAACATCTGAGCTAAAGGTTTTGCATTTTGGTATCCTGCTATTTATTTATTCATTCATTTATTTATTTATTTACTTTTCAATATCCAAACTTTATAAATGTACATCAAAGAGCTGCTTCCTCACTCGCCATTTCCATTAACAGGCACGTTTTTATTCATGTTGAAAATTAGGAATATAATGTTTATAACTTATGCGCGTGAAGGGAAAATCTTGCACACGTCCTGAGCAAGCTGGAGGTCTGATCACTCCTTGTTCATATTTCATTCCATATCATCTTATTCAGTCTTCATTCGCACCATTCGTATGACCTGACTTCCGTCTCTGTATCGGTGTTCCGTGCTTCTAGAGAAAATGAGCTGGCCTTTACGTCTCTCAGCCGTCTGTTTACAAGTTGGGCTCATTTTTTTTTTTTTTTTTTTTTTATAGCGAAGCTGCTGTACCGATATATTGCCGTCTAGAGAGGAGCGCTAACCACTCTTGGACACAGAAAGGAGCCGATGAAACGAGAGAAGTTTGTTTTCAGTAAATTAGAAAAGTTTGGAATTATCGACAGTTTAGGAGAGGTCGACTCCACGCAGCGACTGATCTGTTAGTGTTTTAGGAAGAATGGAGAGGAAGCAGTGGATTGGAAGGTGTTGGAACGAAAAGAAGTTATTATCGCTGCTACGCCTGTATTCAATTGAGAGAAATTATAAATCATTTGTGAATGGAATGCTCGTAGATAAGACCCAGAACTTTCTATCTCATCTTTGCTATAAATAATAATAATAATAATAATAATAATAATAATAATAATAATAATTATAATAATAATAATAATATCCTTTATTTCAGCTCAGGGCCATATACATGGAATATACAAACTACTGAAAGTAACATACACAATCTAGATACATGAGACATCATGATAAAAAAATGAATAAACGGCACTTGTCCACACAATAGCTGAGGTAGCATAAAAGATAGTAATCATAATACTGGTCATAACAGTAATGCTACTGGTGAGAAAAAAAAATGCATTGAGAGTTATAACAGTTAGTGCACAGATTATATAACTTAACAAATATAAAATCTAAAATAGATAATATAAACATATCAAAGGGAAACTAAATAGCACAACTGGTGCCCGCTGTCTACGATTTCTGTTATGATAGTTTTCTTATCAAAACTGAATAAAAAAAATAGACTTACTGCTAATGAATCTGTATTTAACTAGCACGATTCGTTATCCAAACCAAATCGAGAGAGAGAGAGAGAGAGAGAGAGAGAGAGAGAGAGAGAGAGAGAGAGAGAGAGAGAGGGGGGGGGGGGGGGGACTGCGGTCATTGTCCTAATCAAGAGAAGCCGATTAATTAAGCAAAACGCTCCAAGTTCAATCTAATTAGACATTGTTCTTAAGTACTCGGAAGACTTTGATTGGCTTACAACATAAGCGAGAGAGAGAGAGAGAGAGAGAGAGAGAGAGAGAGAGAGAGAGAGAGAGAGAGCTGTAAATCAACATGTGGTAAGTTTAACTAATTGACTTTATGTAACCTGGTGTTGTACAAAGTTGGTGATGGAGATGAAGATGTTAGCTTCCTAAATTAAGTTACAAGACAAGAGAAGAAAGACGTGCGCATCCCCGAGAAGAAAAGATACGAATGCGACAGACGAGTGGTGTTCATTATGGAAATGTAAATTGATAGTTACAGGTAAATAATGTCCTGTGCCTTTTTTGTTTACTCGGGGAATAAGCCTACAACCTACTTTGTTGTTGTTCTTGTTCTTGTTGGGGGAGAGGAAACGTCTATGGAAAAGCCTAAAAAAGTCTGATAAAGGTGTTTCGCGTTGAGTTAGAGGTACAGGAATTTTAGGATAGGATATTTATAATTTATTTGTTAGAATGAAAATGTAAAAAATAGATAACGTGCATGTTAAACACTACAGAAAATTTATTTCTAATAAAATATAGCGTATTTACTTTAATTTTCGTTTGTGAAACCACACTTTATTTAACCGTAGGCTTTAGCATACATTTACGTTGCAACACTAATCTTTTATTAACGAAATATCCAAACACGTTTAATAGACATTTATAAATGATGAAGTCCTCATAATAATTGATATGTAAGGCCTAGGGATTTTGATTAATAATATATTGTTCGTGCGTTCTCTGTGACCTATGGAATGTGGAGAACAGTGCAGAGGTAACGACCTGAGAGTAGCTGATCAATGAGTTTCTGGGGGTGGCGTGAGATAAAAATGCTTAGTTCAGGAAGTCAATGTACGACAGTTTATGAACTCTTCTCAAAGTACCTTTGGGAAACTGGTTGTAGCCAGTAATATGAGGCGTTGTCGAAGTGTGCATTCGTGTGTGCGTGTGCGCCTCTTCTATTCATAATGTATCACTAGCCAAGTCTATGGGAAGACTTGCACAGAGATTCGTGGGGGAAGGCAAAGCCACGATGGCAGATGCCAAAGTGTTTTTATTTATCAGTGAGTGATATTCCGGTTGGGAATGGGTAAGTGTTACCTTTACTTTAGCCAAAGGGATGGCTTGTTTGATATCTTGTAAGATGTTCCATTTTATTAACTTTGTCTTTAAACTTGTGTGTGTACTTACCGGGATGTGTTCTGTATCTTTGAAACAGACGGATCTGGAATACCGGGGGATAAAGAGTTCCCGGAGGGGTGTGGACTTTTGGGTGACTTGACGATGTACTGTTTTTGAGTTAGTCTGTAAGACTGGATTACTTGGTTAATTGATTTGTTTTATTCTTGTTAATAAACGTTAGTGTTATGATGCAACTTTCTCATTTTCATTACCTGTTAGAATGGAGAGAAAGAGGTGGAGAGAGAGAGAGAGAGAGAGAGAGAGAGGGTGATTCCTTGGAGAGAGAGAGAGAGAGAGAGAGAGAGGCTGTGTGTGTAATAGTGTGTGTGGGGGTCTGCCTTCCGTTTCGTGTCCACGCTTACCTTATGAATACTGGGGGTTCTTCCCCCCATGTTATAGATATTAGTGAAATTATCGTGAGGACAGTTGTTTAAGATACGATCCGCGTATATTGGAATCATTCTCAAAATACACCGACGAACTTAGTCACTTCCTAGAATAAAACGATATATATATATATTCGATATATATATATATCTATATATATATATATAAAATATATATAATAATATATTATAATATATATATATATATATTTTTTTTTAAAAAAAAATTAAAAAAAAAAAAAATTTTTTTTTAAATTTTTATATAATATATAATATAGTGTGTGTGTGTGTGTGTGTGTGTGTGTGTGTAGAATCTACAGGCTTACTTTTTACCTTCTCATG
This sequence comes from Macrobrachium nipponense, assembly GCF_015104395.2. Classification (NCBI taxonomy): domain Eukaryota; kingdom Metazoa; phylum Arthropoda; class Malacostraca; order Decapoda; family Palaemonidae; genus Macrobrachium; species Macrobrachium nipponense. The sequence continues at coordinate 2,966,838 of NC_087204.1, forward strand.
GTCAGGTCGGCAACGTGAAAACCTCGTTGTGATTATGGGACCCGGGTTCGTTTCCCGCTACAGGACGTCATAATTTCTTCATGTCTTGCACTTGGATTCTCAAGGCTATGTAGCGACAAGCGAATCCGTTTGACTCGAGGTTACGGAACCGGACGAATTTCACTTAATATATTTATACCTTTGAGCTGTTTTCGCTTACTCGGGGAGTAAGCCTACAAGCTACTTTGCTGTGTTGTTGTTGCTGTTGTTGTGGGGGGGATAGGAAAGCCTAAAATCGTCTGAAAAGGGTGTTTTGCGTTGAGTTAAAGATATATATAATATTATTATATAATATATATATATATCTATATATATATATATATATATATATATATGTGTGTGTGTGTGTGTGTGTGTGTGTGTGTATACACTTATCGTTTTATTTCTAATTTACGTAATGCCATTCAAAGGACTGATCCATATCCTAAGAATCAGACAATTTTTGTAAAGGATGTATTACAAATGTCAAATGGTTCCTGCAGCGATGAAGCCTTTCCTTGCTACACCTGAACAACTGGAGAATGAATTCCCCACGAGAGAGAGAGAGAGAGAGAGAGAGAGAGAGAGTCTCTCCCAGCATCTGGAATATATCCACAACTGATTATTTTATCTAAAAAAAAAACGACGTCGAGGTCTCGTAAATTATCTTACCATTCACTCCGAGTAGTTGTCCAGTTTTTGAAATTGTACTACTGGGGAAAAAAAAAAAAAAAAAAAAAAAAAAAAAAAAAGTCTCGATTTTCATCTCTTCATTAAGTACTAAATCATCTGCCACCGCTATGGAATTAGTATAGTTTAACTGATTATTATATTTTGTGTGGGGGGGAGAGGGGGAGGGGACTCTCTCACGAGAGTCTATACAATGTTCTGAGGGGCCCACCCGGACAAGGGTTAGAAAGCTTTTATGAAGTGTTTATAAATTATACACGAACCTTTTAACATTTTTATTATTGTGGACATCTTAGATTATTATTATTATCATTATTTTATTAATATTATTATTATCAATGATAAATTTCCAGCCGTACAAAGCGAAGTCATCCTCAAAGACCTCCCGGAAATATATTCAACGCGATATAATTCGATATAGGTCTTAATGACTCTTAATTTGCTGCCATTTCAAGTACTCTCCCGTCGAAATCCCAGGAGCTAATGTTATTCTCTTCTTGGCGTCAGACATTAATTACATTTGCAAGTCTTCCCGCGCTCTTTGTAAACAATAATTACTACTGAAGCGATCGGTAATGATATCGTTCGTTAATTTAGTTTTCTGTGAAAAAAAAGTACTCTGTAAAAGGATACTATTGTGCCGGTTTGTATGTTCGTCTGCACTTTCTCTGTCCGCCCTCAGATGTTAAGAACTACTGAGGCTAGAGGGCTGCACATCAGTATGTTGATCATCCACCCTCCAATCAGCAAACATACCAAATTGCAGCCCTCTAGCCTCAGTAGTTTCTGTTTTATTCAAGGTTAAATTTAACCATAATCGTGCGTCTGACAACGCTATAGGACAAGTCACCACCGTGCCGTGGTTAAAGTTACATGGGCCGTGGCTCCTGCAGCATTATACCGAGACCATCGAGAGATAGATCTATTTTCGGTAGCCTTGATTATGCGCTGTACAGAAAACTCGATTGCGCCGAAGAAACTTCGGCGCATTTTCTACTTGTTTGTAATGGTTTCCAGTATATCAGTGGACTAATCCTAATACTCGAGGGCTAGACAGAGTATTTGTCTCTCACGGAAAAATGAAATATATATAAGTGTTGTGTTACCTAAGTGGACCATTTTTAATGGAAAATATTATCTGTTTTATGCCTGGCTGATTCCCGTTGCTACTGGTTCGTAATTCAACATCTCGTGCTCATTTGGAGTTTTTATTTTGATTTTTTTAGTACGCAATAAATAAATTCGTAACACTCTTCCAAATACATTTGACTTTTGTCATGTTTGTGGCTTCTCCTTTTAAATATTTTTCTTGGATAGGATTTTGGACAATTTGCGTACGTGTTTACAATTGCGTGTACTTCTCGATAGAGATTTATTTAAATCACATTTTCCTTTGAAAGATAGAAAAGGTAAACATACGAAAAGAAAAGAGAAAATTTAAATATTTTGACAATCATATTGACTTCGGAGGTACTGTACGTGTTAATATCGTTCCTAATCCCCTTTCGATTATTATTATTATTATTATTATTATTATTATTATTATTATTATTATTATTATTATTATTATTATTATTAATATTGTTATTGTTATTATTATTATTATTATTATTATTATTATTTGAAGGTAGGAGACACTCTCTCAAACAACGAGAAAAAATCTTGATTTCCAGACTTGTAAACTCTACGGCGACAATACGCCACATTTAGTTATCATATCAATTAATTAATATTTTTAGAAGACATTTCCTTAACCAGAATATGAACATCGGCCAGCTATTAGCAAATATCAACCCTGATGAGAAGAAAATAATAAGAAGTATTGAAAAGACCATATATAAAATCAATTCCACTGATGTGGTCATCCTCTTTAACAAAGTATTATTATATTATTATTATTATTATTATTATTATTATTATTATTATTATTATTATTACTGCTGACATTTCTAGACTCCCACAGGGCTCGCCTGAAGTATTCAACCATTAATAAAGGTAAAAAGGTAGGTATGACGTTGCTAATACATTATATATATATATGTATATATATATATATATATATATATATATATATATATATATATATATATATATATATATACACTTCATTGCGACGTTTCAAAGCTCCACCAATTACGTGACTCTATAAAGCGGCAATTTCGACTCAGAAAGGAAATGGGAAGCTTGAAGCTAATGAGCTTTCGTTTGGAAGTTTGTCGCACATGACAAGAGCTCATTTGTAATTCAAAAGGAAGATCTCTGATTGGTATTCAGCGGAGGCTTCCTAATGATATAAGGTGGCTCTTGGGTTGTGGGAATTAATGAATATCGATTAAGCAGGAGGACGATGGTGCTTTTATCTTTCTTTGGCCTGCTTTATTCATGACAGGTTTTAAACTGTGATGTAACGATACTCAATATATTGTCTTTAATCATTTCACTAAATTACAAACTGATGGGATACTATGCTATATTTAACAAAGCGCTATCATTTCCAAACAGAAACTGTCTAAATATATTTGAACGCCAAAACAAACCGTCAATTCCGTCCTCAATATAATAGGAATTCTAGCGTCATCCAAATATTTTTTTTATTTCGTATTTTTCGTCCAATCGGTTTAATCTAAATTAACTTTCAGTTCGGGTTTCACTCAACGCAGATAGTCTATTCGATACACGAAATAGACTCCAATTTTAGAAAAACAGGGAAATGTATGCAAATAAAAGACGAAATAAATCTTCGGTCGAGGAATCGAGATAAACTTGGTGTTTCCTGACATAGCTTTTCGTATTGCTCAAAGTTAAAAGCGTTAAACCCAATATTTTTTTTAAATAATATTTTCCACATATCGCAGCAAAGCTGAATTCAAGCGTGTGCAATTAAGGTAATGGGTGGAAATCTCAATTACGAGTGCACAAGTAGTGTTTTTTGAGGACCACAATAATATACTGATGAAAGAACAGTGGTAAAAGTTTACAAAACTATGTAAATTCTTTCGAACCCTACCCTGGGCTCATCTGTCAGTCGAATCTGATAATGAACCCAGGGTAAGGTTCGAAAGCTTTTACATAGTTTTGTAAAATTTTACTGCCTCTTCCATCAGTATATTATTGTGGACCTTAAAGAAAATGAATTAATGTTGGGCTAACACAAACAGAATTATGTCGGTTCACATTTGTACTGATTTTGTCTATATGCAAATTCTGGAGGAAAGCTGTCGAAGAGATATTTGAAAGCTTGATCATGTGCAGCGTTTTGTGGATACATATCAAACATAGTTATTTTCCTCTCTGTCTCGCTCTCTCTCTCTCTCTCTTTTTTAAACCTCACTGATTTTATTCCTCATCGCCACGTAACCAAATTCCCGAGATGTATACTGGTATTGCACCAGTCTTTCCCCCATACCCCTAGGTTAAGCAAGGTGAAAGAGAAGCAATTGACGAGTAATTTGGGTGTGGGAGACATAATGAGATTATCTCCAAGAAGATACTAGAGATAGATTTGCACACGCCTACCCTCTTAAAGGGTAAATGTAAGCAACCTTCCTTGCATTGGTGAAGTAGCGAATGTCACAGTTAAGGATAACATTACCAGCTGGACAATTAGCCGCCCGTCCTACACAACCACCCTCCCTCTCTCTCTCTCTCTCTCTCTCTCTCTCTCTCCTCTCTCTCTCCCAGAACCATTTTTACCGCAATAGTCTCTCCAGAACCATTTTAACTATGATGTTCATGGATTGGTGTCTAGAGCAGTAATTTGATTTTTAATGGGGCCAATTCGAGAATGTTTAAACCAAATTAATGGCCTTTTAGGCTTCCTCCACGTGATATATATAAGAATTATAGTATATCACCACAGGGGGCATCAGGATTTTACAGGTGATTAGGTGGGGCATGGCCAAAAAACAAAAAACAAAAGAAAAGGTTAGGAACCACTGCCCAAGATATTCCAGATCAACGGTTAAAATCTGTTTCCATCAAAGTAGGGCGCTATAACAGGAACAATAATTGCAAAATGTAGTAATTTGGATGAGTTCCATTCAAATTATCCCAAAATTCTGATAATAATCAATTTGATAATTCTATTGACCACTTTTGTGTGAAGGTGAAAAACAATTATCGAAACTTTAAAAATGAACATATCTTGTTATGTCGAGATAATATTCTATTCAGCTACAAGATTCATTTTGCGAATGCCAACGTATAGCATCTAGAAGTTGGAACAGTACTTTGAATTGGTGCCCAATAAAGAATATTTATGGTAAAGCAAAAGGTAATAAATATACAAAAAATATTTTCGTGAAGACCCAACGTAATTGACTGATAAATCCTCTACAAGCCAATTTTGTCATTTAGACAGTTATAGAGGGCAACATATATCAGCCGAGAGAGAGAGGAGGAGAAGAGGAGAGAGAGACGAGAGATAGAGAGAGTAGGAGAGCGAGACAGAGAGAGAGCAACAGTAGGAGCCGCGAGCGAGAGCAGAGGAGAGAAGATGAGACCACCCAGAGACCAGAGGAGGGTAAAGAAGCGTAGCCAAAGGACCGATCACTGCGATGGCAAGGAAAGATCTAACTGCGCTGATTCGAACGAAGCCTCGGAAACGTAACGCCGCATCTGTGTCTGCTGTGAATTTCACGACCTCTTCAACGGTCGTGGAAATTGCAATGTTATTCAGTATATCAACAGCGCGCACGCGGCTTCATCATCACAGCCAGCCTTTTGGGTGCTGCGAACTCCCTTGTTACGCTTCTTATTCTAATGAGAGTCGATGCAGATATGGCTCTGGCCGAGGTTGAAACTTGGGGGGTCGTATTGCAAAGCCGTGGATTCAGTTGAAGTCCAAACTTTATTTAAAATCAAATCAACCCCCCCCCCCCCAACCCTGGACTCGCCACTTTGGGAACCAGGTGCTATTGATGTGGCCAAAAAAGATTTGCTTTTAAGAGAGAGAGAGAGAGAGAGAGAGAGAGAGAGAGAGAGAGAGAGAGAGAGAGAGAGAATCACACTTATCATAAACTACCAGATGTATTCCCGAGTCCTCAAAGGAGGAAAAGGGCATATTTAAGGAGAGAGAAAGGTCCCTAACTTATTTTCTCCTCACTTGGCCATGAAGTCTTTTAAAAATGAATGAATCTTGTAATAATTAATGAATCTGGTGAAAATTAATGAACAATCTCAGTTGACAGGAGGCAACAAGTTCCAATGAATGAAAAAACCTGAGTGTATGTTTTTTTTAAGAGTTTTGATGTAAACGTATAATGTATTACCATACATAAAGGCAATCTTTATGGTTTAAAATTAATTAATAAACTCAGCAGAGGGATGATGGTCAATGACGAAGGAAACAACAAGTATGATTTTAAACACACACACACACACACACACACACACACATATATATATATATATATATATAGATATATATATATATATATATATATCTATATATATATATATATATAATATGGTATGGGCCTAGGTTTTGATTAATTAAAATATATTATCCATGCATTCTCTGTGACCTATGGAATGTGGAGAACAGTGTAGAGGTGACGACCTGAGAGTAGCTGATCAATGAGTTTCTGGGGATGGCGTGAGATAAAAATGATTAGTTCGACAAGTCAATGCACGACAGTTTTATGAACTCTTCTCAAAGTGCCTTTGTGAAACTGGATGCAGCTAGAACCGTGAGGTGCTAGCGAACTGTGTGTTCGTATGTGCGTGTGTGCCTCTTCCCTTTAATAGGTTCATACCCAAGCCTATGGGAGGGATTTTGATAGAGGGCTTCAAGTCACAGGCAAGATGCCGTGGCATTCGCCGGGGGAGTTTTTTGTTAATAGTGTTTAGTGTCCGGTTGTTTGGACGGATCTGGAATACCGGGGGACAAAGAATTCCCAGAGGGGTGTAGACAGTTTTTTTGGTGACTAGACATTGTACTGTTTTTGAGTTAGTCTGTAAGACTGGATTACTTGGTTGATTGATTTATTTATTCTTGTTAATAAACGTTAATGTTATGATGCAACTCTCTCATTTTCATTACCTGTTAGAATGGAGAGAAAGAGGTGGAGAGAGAGAGAGAGAAAGGTTATGAGTAATGGGGTCTGCCTTCCGTTTCGTGTCCACGCTTACCTTATGAATACTGGGGGAAGAATTCCCCAAAGTTACAGTGGTGGCAGACGGTTAAGAGGGGGTATAAAAGTTTTTTTTCTTTTCTATGCCTAGGAACGCCAATGTAGAGAGATGGGTGGCCAGTTAGAAAATAAAAGGGCTTAGCGATAGTTTCTGAACAACAAAGCCTTGGTGGGATTGTGGAAAATCGTTAAACTGTTAGTTTTCAGTTACTTAGTGAGAAAAAATGAGAAAATATCTGTCTGTTAACTGTGCTAAAGGGAGGGAAGGATTTTATTGGACTCAGCATTTTTCCCAGGGAGTCAGCCTAGAAGCAGTGAGCGCACCCAGTATGACTTTTGCTTGTGCAATGACGAGTATGTTCCGAGATACCCGTGCGGCTGTTGTTGTTAGTATCACTGCCGCGTTTTACGAGAATTTCGAGTTCTTTTTGTCCCATTATGGAGTGGTGAGTATTAAAAAACTATTGTTTATCAAAGGGAGAGGGTTTTTGTTTAAATATTTCAGGGTTATGGGATTGGTTCAAGAGGTCAAAATTTTTTTCTTGTCTTTGCCCCATAGTGACGTGTTTTCTTTATTTGCATGTGTTTGTAATAGACGTATGCATTCGTCTTTGTTTAAACACATAAGAGTGTATTAAGATGTATTTATGCATGTGAACTGTGCTTAGATAAGCATATCTGGCTTAGGAGACAAGAGCGGCCACAATTTTATGGGCTCAGCACATTTCTGCAGAGAGGCGCGTTGCATTGCGAGGGTACTAGCATCCCTCGGGGGGATAGTTGTATTGCGAAGGTACCACTGGCCTCCCTCGAGAGATAGTGCAGGGGAGGGTACTAGTGTATACCTTGGGAAGGGGTCCTCAGACACTGTTCAAGGGGAGATGGGGGTATTACTGTGTATGCCTCGGGCTGTTCTGTCGCTTGACTGAGGGGTTGTTCTCACGGGGGGAGAAATTTTTTTTTTTTTTTTTTTATTTTTTTTTTTTTTTTTTTTTTTTCTCAGTGTGGGTGAACTCCCCCTTCTTTTTTTTTTCTTCTTTGTCGGGCTGTTGAAGACAAGTCTGGCCTTGACATTGGATGCTAAGATATCAGCTGATTGATAAGTTGATGAAGTGAAACGCCCGTAGAGTCTTTTTTTTAGAAAAGAGATTTTTTTTTTCTCTCTCTCTTGGACGAAGAGAAAAGGAAATAAAAAGAGATTTTTCTTTTCCGTGAATGAGGGGAAAAGTAGTTAACATGCACGGGATGTGTTATATGTTTCTTTGTGCCTTGAAAGACACAAATATAAGGGGGATACACAGATTATTTTTTTTATTGTGTTGGAGAGATTACTTTGAAATGCCGATGATTGGTGTTGTATCTGTGTTGTGTGGCAATGGTGTTATGTCATGGTGTTGCATGCTGGAGAAATTGTATGTCATAGGATTCAGCAATACTGTGTATGCTATTTGAATTTCACCTTTACTTGAGATCTTTGCAAGAGAATTATTGCTATGGAGAGTTATTATTATTATTAGTAATTATTATACTTGAGATGTGTCACGGGAGGCTTGCTTAAGTATAATTATCATTACGGGAGAATTGTTTTACGAGAGTTTTGAGATATTTCATGGGAGATTAGTTGATAATTATTACAGATAATTATTCATGGATAATTATTACAATGAATTAATGGGAGAAGTTTTGTCTTAGTTATTGGTTGAGTTTTGTAACTTTGGAGAATATTTCAGTGATTCATGGGGATGAGTTTTGCTGAATCTTGATGAATCTGACTGAATCTTGGTGAATTGTGTTGAATCTTGCTGAACTTTTGCTGAATTTTTGGAGAATGGACAAGCATTAACATTGGTGATATTTTTTGTGCTGATACTGATGATTTTGATGATAGCAATTTTTTTGGTGATTTTGTGATAATGATATTTCTGATACTGATTTTTTTAAAACTAATACGTGGGTGCCGTAATGCTATCAAGGGAGGTGAGATCTTTTTTGAATATGGGAGGAACTAACAACACATTATTTTAGTTTTTTTTCCTTTTTTTATGAGTTCAGCAGATAATTGCTTGACATCTAGTGAGTTACGGGAGAGAGTTAACCGTGCCGTTGATTTTTCTTTTCTCCTTTTTTGGAAATTAGCCATAGCTGACACAAGTTTTTTTACCATGGGTGAATTTGAATTTATTTTTTCTCTCCAGTTAGTGTGAATATTGTCTCAGTTCATAACTTAGAGTCATTGTTCGGGAACGTGTTTGTGTTTTAGCTATTTGATGCTATAGAGAAATATATGGGAGAATTTCTTGCATGTTTTGGATGCATACGTAGTGGCACTACATTTTTTCTCTGGATATTTGTGTTCCAGAAATTGTGAGTTTTCTTGCACAATGCCTTTGTTGTATTTGTGACAACTTTGTGAGAGATAGGAAACTTGGTTAAGTTTTCTAGTGGCCTATGTCGTAGTGCATATGGAGAAGTCTTTGCTAAGACACTGTGAGTTGGGAGTTCTGTTATAATGAGTTGTGGCACATTAGTGATTTTTTTCTAGAATTTTCTAGACAGTTTTATATGCCGAGTTTTTGCCTTTTTTTTTTTTTTTTTTTTTTTTAGCAATTATGCTAAATGGAGAGAGTTTTTATAGTTTTTGACTATAACATTGAGTTATTCTCTGGAGAATTGGAGTTAGAATTGAGATATAATTGAGATATATTTGGAGTTATAAATGGAGGTATATATTATTTTGGAGTTATATTTGAGATATAATATATGGGAGATATATTTTTGGCCATTTTTGATATTTGCCAATAATGTGATGAGAGCTATGTTTAGTTCAATTATTTTGCAGCCATCTTTGTTGCAAATGGAGACACATATTTGGAGATTATGGGGCAATATTTGTGAGTATGTGAGTTAGTTGCCTTGAGTGCACATTTTTTGGAGATATATTTTTTGTAGCCTTGTTTTGTTCCACATGGAGTTACTGGGGAAATAGAGGTAAATATTTTGTATATGCCGAAATAGAGGTGATTATTCTCTATTCTTGTAGTGGTGTTTTTTTTACGGACATATGGCTATTGGAGAAATAAGAGAATAATATAAGGGGGTTGGTTATTAACCAAATGGAGGAAGTATATTTATAACCGGAGTGGTGTTATTATTAATATGGTGTCTCATAATGGAGTTGGAATTAATCTTTGGCGGGTAACCCTTTTTTTTTTTTTGTGGTTATGGGAGTTTTTTTCGAGACAAGAGAAGATTTCTGTGGTTCTTTTTTTTTGTTTCGTGACTATCTAGAGGCGAATGGCATTACTGCATTACGAGTCATTTGGAGATGTGTGTGCATTTTTTATGTTCACAAGTGTGTTATTCTTGGAGAAATATAATTTGAACACATTAGTCATATCCTGGAGTTAATTCTGTGAAATGTGTCTGTTAGACCTTTTTCTGTAGAATCATGAGTTTCCAAACTTATGTGTCTTACTGGACAATTTTTATGCCGATGTTAGAGCATACGTCCGCAGTCGATTTTTCTGCTGACAAGCGATGTGATGAGCCGTGTGCTGATTTTTTTCCTCTGATGATGATAGATCAGAATTTTTGCAATATCTGGAAATGTTGACAATAGCATTTCACGAAAGCGCATGTGTGAGAGTTTGCTTTCTGGCAAATTCCATAACTTTACATGGAGCATTTCTTGGGAAAAACGCGGGAGTTATGCATATTATACATGTATTATGTATTTTGTGATTGGGGAAATCTACTTGTGATTATCCTTTTTTTTTTTATTATTTTTCTTCCTTTTCCTTGAGAGATATAATTTGGGGATTGAGCTTAAGTAGCATTTCTTTTTTGGACAGGAGATTTGATTTTACCGGGAGATGTAATTTTTCGGGGGTTGCTGCTTACGTAAAAGGGAGTTTGACATTAAGTCTCATTGTAATTACTTATTGAGCAGTAAAGGGATTTTTGCTGTTAAAAGTTGGAGATTTTTACTGATTTTGTGGGTTGTTTAAATATCAGAACTTGAGAGAACATTTTTGGGTCTGGGTGTTACGTGATTCTTTTTTTTTCCTTGGGCTCATTGCGATTTTTGTCTTTTCTTTTTTCTCTTGTGAGCACATTCGAGTTGGAAATGTGAGTGCCGAATTCCATGGAGTTGCTGTGATTTCTGAGTTGTGTGTGTGCTGATGTGTGAGTTTGGAGAATTGAGTTGGAGAACTTAATGTTTTTTTTTTCTTTGAGAGTTGTGATGATGACTTGTGATTTAGTAGTCATATTTAAGGGAGTTAATTGGGAGACGTTCAGTTAGTATTTCTGACCTTTTGAGATCATTGTTTGATAGAAGTAGTATGTCTGGGTTAGTTTTCTTAGATTGACCAAAGACTTGACTGACATACTAACACCAAAAAAGACGTCCACCAGCCGTGAGGATGCTGCCATGTTGCCCAGGGTGATTACAAGAATTTCCACGTGGATGTTTAAGAGAGTTCTACAGCGTGTTTTTTGGGGATCTACAGAAGCCGTGAGAAGTCTTCTATGATGAGGGAGGCATTCCGTCTTCCTACAGTTGTTACAGCCTGCTACAGTCTACTGTCTGTTCAGCTACTTGCAGACAAGCGAAGAGGGATATTCAAGAATCCTAATGCAGAAAATATGAGAGAAAGCGCGTCTAGTGCTATTTGGAGATTAAAGCGTGATAAGACTTTATTTTATAATGCCAGAGACGTGCAGTTTTACTTATATTTTGTTTTAAGCCGGCCAGTGTTTTGTGTTATAAGCAATTTTGCTAGGCGGGAGCTAGCATTTGTGCGAGGCCGAGCTATCTGTAAGGCCTAGGGGTTTTGATTAATAATATATTATCCATGCGTTCTCTGTGACCTATGGAATGTGGAGAACAGTGTAGAGGTGACGACCTGAGAGTAGCTGATCAATGAGTTTCTGGGGATGGCGTGAGATAAAAATGATTAGTTCGACAAGTCAATGCACGACAGTTTTATGAACTCTTCTCAAAGTGCCTTTGTGAAACTGGATGCAGCTAGAACCGTGAGGTGCTAGCGAACTGTGTGTTCGTATGTGCGTGTGTGCCTCTTCCCTTTAATAGGTTCATACCCAAGCCTATGGGAGGGATTTTGATAGAGGGCTTCAAGTCACAGGCAAGATGCCGTGGCATTCGCCGGGGGAGTTTTTTGTTAATAATGTTTAGTGTCCGGTTGTTTGGACGGATCTGGAATACCGGGGGACAAAGAATTCCCAGAGGGGTGTAGACAGTTTTTTTGGTGACTAGACATTGTACTAGTTTTGATTTAGTCTGTAAGACTGGATTACTTGGTTGATTGATTTATTCATTCTTGTTAATAAACGTTAATGTTATGATGCAACTCTCTCATTTTCATTACCTGTTAGAATGGAGAGAAAGAGGTGGAGAGAGAGAGAGAGAAAGGTTATGAGTAATGGGGTCTGCCTTCCGTTTCGTGTCCACGCTTACCTTATGAATACTGGGGGAAGAATTCCACCAGTTACATATATAATATATATATATATATTATATATATATATTATATATATCTATATATATATATGATAATATATCTGATATACATAAAATATGTTTGTATGTATAAACACCACCTATACATTCATACAGTCATGCAACCATCTCTTTCAAAAGGAAAGTTTTTCTATGTTGTACTGACAGAAATCTATTTGTTCACAACAAACACCATTATGTTTATGTAACCCCCGAATTACCCCGCGCGCGTAAAACCCATCATATCGTTCTATTTTTAGGTGATAAAAGAGGAGCCATTTCGAGCAATATTTGGGATCCAAATCAAACGCGCATTGCAATAATTATGACATGAAAGCGGATTAAATTGTCCTGCATTTTTTTCTGGGGGCAGTTTTTTTTTTTTTTTTTTTTTTTTTTGTTGATTCAGTTTTTTTTATTGGCGCTTTTTTAGGGGTAAATTTTTGTTTTTTTGCAGTTTTTTGGGGTCAGTTTTTTTTTTTTTCCGCTGTGGAAATTGATTTGGTTCGCCAATAAGTTTGACCTCCGAGGTAGAAACGTGAGCGCCGGTTTGCTACCCGCTTTTTTTTGAGGGGGAGGGGGGGTGGGAGGGGGTGAGATAATTTTATACGTGTGTGCATAAAGATTCGGGCATGAATTGCAATTCATGTTGCCCTCTCAGATGTAAGAGAAAAGACCGTGTACACGCGTAAGTTGTCGGGTTACAGATGTATATACCCCTTATCAAGCACAAGAACAATATATTCTTCTTTGCAAGAAATTTATAAAGTCGATTGCTTGCTCTAATTTCTCCTGTTTATAATTACTTATATAAATAAAACAAATAAATAAATAAACAGAAAGCAGAAGTAAAAGAAACTTCAGCTACAAGAAACATTTTCGCTGTCTAATCCGTAAGATTTCACTGAAACCCTAAAAACAACAAATAATAAGATATTTAAAAAAGATGGCAATGGCTAAAAACATAAGCTGCCTATATTTACGATACAAGACAGACTCTATGGCAAACGTTAATGCAGCAACACCGAGTTGGATAAAATCAAATAAATAGTACAATAACATATATCCTATGACCTTGATGTGTAATGCGAATAATAAAAACGTGGCCAGAATCTTACAAAAAATTGAATATTATGATTATATAATTCGGAACAAAACGTAGACAAGAGGTCAATCAGGCACTTAGACCCAGCGGGCAGCAACGGTTACGCTTAATTACTGGAATTGACTAACTTTTAGATGGCGTCACGGAACGGAATTGACGCTGACTGGAACAGCCACGGATGCAGGAACCATGATTATCCTTTTTTCGCGTTCCTTTCGTCCTCAGTAACAGAGGCTGTCCCTGAAAGCATATTCGGCAGTCTCCACAAATTTCAAATATAACCTCAAATTGAGCAGTGGTCATTCGTATTAGATATCTAATTAATTCTTCCTCGAAATGTTTCTGTTGTTATAAAAGGGACGCAAATAAAAACGTTTGACAAATATATATGAATTACGACAAAATGCAAATAAGATCCGTAGATAGTTTTATTATAAAATTAGACCAAAATTATCTTTCCGCTTACGTTAAAAACATCGAATGACAAGTTGACATACCATGTTCTGTTCATGTAAATGCAAGGCAACGCAAACGCCTACATAACTGCCATTAAATTAATTGGTGGGGCCAGCGCTCCCTGCGTTATGTGATATCGTGTAGTAACTGATAGTTCAAATTTGTTGCTAAAATATTTTGACGGACGGTACAGAAAAGATAACGTTTTCATAAATGAGGTAAACACACACACACACACATACACACACACCTATACAAACAGACAGGCGGACAAATAAACAGAAAACACACACGCACGATACATATATATGCCGTAATAAACTATATTTGTATGTCTTTAGTTAATGATAAATGAATTTGTTCTCTGAAGAGCTACAATAAATCATGGGAAATATACTTATATAGAGACTGATTCTTAAAATTATCAAAAAAGTTACGATGAAGATTGATCGTTTATTCGCTATTTTTTTTTCTTGAAATATAAAGTTAAGTGTAATAAAGCTTAGTTGTCTTAAAACCTTAAATTACTACTGGTCAAATAAACAAATAAAAAATGATAAAAGCCTTGAACCTAAATTCAAGTTGACGCAGAAAAATGACCTCAATAACGTATTGGGGAAATACTTCAAACGGTGATATGCAGATTATGACGTGGAAGATGAAGCCGCATGATGAAAAAAATTATGAAACTGATACCGAAAAATTTGTATGCAGATAAGTGAAGACGTTGATGAATAAGCCCCAGGTCCCACGGTTACGATCTGTTACCGGTGGGTGATCTGTGTCTGTGGATCGTACAATAAAATATCCCTTGCATTTACAACCCTCATTGAAGTGCAGTTGCGGGATCAAAAATCGCATCAGACATTCATAGAAGTGTTATGAAAATGCTCAGAATTTGGTGTGTGGAAAGCAACTTCACCCACGAATAAATGTCAGATATTAGAAAAAACGGAGGCCTACTCAGCTTTATGGAAATAAATACAATAAAAGCTAAAGGTTATCAGCAGCGAAATACCAGCAATCGTTGAATCTTGTTATCACTTTGAAGTGTGCCTGCTGCTAAATAGAATTAGAGTATCAGCTCTCTACTTACGTAACTACATCACCTTGTATCTCCCTCGAAACAGAGCGAGAAAATGGCTAAGCTCTGATGTGAAAACTGATGATGGGACCACATTATAGATAGTGGAGCCTCGACGAGAATGGTTCACAGGAAACAATGGATTCTGGTGGTTAGACGGTGAGGGACGAGGACTAAGGATTGATATAAAGATGGCCATCTGTACCAAGTAAATCTCTATGTAAATTAAACTATTACACGTTCCAAGGAGACATTCCCATTTACTGTTGACCTGCGGCCTCTGCTGCTTCGTAACAGTTTCATGATCCAAAGAACACATCCCTAACATGAAATTACTCCACATTCACCCACCACCCACTTTTCCCTTTCCGGTATCTTTCCTCGCGCGTTTCCATTCGTGCTAAGGAAACTTGAGTTCGTGTGATACTTAAATATTTACGCCACCCTCCAAACACCGTGTCCCTTCCCAATTTAGGTAAAGTTGCTATAGTAGTAAAGTATGGTGCCTAACCACGTCGTAAAAGGAATTATACCATTTCACTGCTCAAGAGATGGGACGGTTTAAGGACACTAAAACGATTTCACTGCATACGGAACCAGATGTGTGTTTTTTTTTTTAATCCTTATATGATCTCAGCGAGCACCATCTGTGTGTGTGTGTGGTGAGAGAAGAGAGAGAGAGAGAGAGAGAGAGAGAGAGAGAGAGAGAGAGAGAGAAATGTATAAGGAAAACTACAAACTAAAACATATAACGAAGAAATATACCCGACACTATTGTTTTCAGAAACACTTCCAAAGTTGGTAATATCAGGCACGACTACCTTATTTTCAAGATTTTATTTTTGCATGTATTTTACACAGAAGCTATATAGTAGCACAAATCACGCCTCACTTTTCTCCTTCTCAGTGCATGAACAGTAAACAAAAGCAACCCCTGACACATCTACTACACACGCAATCACACCCAGCTTTCTGCCTGGAAGCAGGTCATGCTTCAACTGATGATTTCTGCAACGGATTCTACAGAATACTGAGAGCGCCTCAGTTGCGTGATCGGTATGGTCTTGACCTGCCACCTCGAGCATTCCATTGAGTAGTTAGAGATGTGTATATCTGGTGATAGAAGTTCACTCTCGATGTTGTTCGGAAGTCACGTAAAGCCGTTGGTTCCGTTGCTGAATAACCACTGGTTCCATCCAACGTAAAAACGCCATACAAACAAAAAACTCAGTTTTCTGCCTGGCAGCAGATCACGCTTGGACTGAAGATTTCTGCCACGGATTCCACAGAATACTAAGAAACCACAAAAGTAAACACGTGATTCTGTTTATTAGCTAAAGCCACTGGGAAAGTTCAGAAAGAAAAGACTGAGAGTTCCAAGTCTACAGAATGTTGCCTTAAAGCAAATTGTTGCCCTGTTTCTGTTTTTATATATTATATATACTTATTGAATTAAAATTATTGAAACAACTCTGTATTACGGGTTGACTGACTGGCTGTAATTGTGACCCAAGTTTATTGATTATAATAACATACTTGCTCATGCTGCCTCCTACGGCTGAAGAACCTCTTGGATTTAAAAAGCAGGGCTCTCAAGTTGAGATCTGCCCGGATAGTGTAAGCTTCAGTCAGTTTTAGGCCTACGTTTTCGTTTGGAAAGAGGAAGGGACGTGTATCCTTTGTGTTGCAATTCCCAATGCTTTAAATGAGCGGTTTTGAAATATTGGGAAGTATCTACATTCTACGGAAAATCTACTCTGAGACAGTTGGTTTCTAAAGTAGATAACTATTTTTTATTTTAGTTGGATTTCACTTTCACTTAAAACAAGTGGTTCCTGGCGTAGATAAAGCGTTAGCGGCATTCGAATAAACAATTGTAGGAAAATAAGATGATCATACTTAGCTTTACAAACTAAACATTCGTGGTTTCCTTGGACATGGTGTGCTCATAGAGGGTTCGTTGAGTATAGTATGTAAGAGGGCCCGATCAAATCATATGAACTGTTTTCTATGATGCCAATGTTCCTGCCGTTTTCTATGATTATCATTCCAAGTGAAGAATGGTTACAAAGTTGCAGTTCACTTCCAAACCAATCTACCTGATTGGTAACCAGCTACAATATATCCTTTTACACACATGCTTATTATAACCGTTAAGTACATAAGAACGTTATGAAATGCATGTATGAACGTGTACGAGTATCAGGAGATCATTATCAATGAAGGATTATATCGGATTAACTTGATGCAAAAAGCCGCAACCGAATATAATCACAGAGGCTGATGAACTTTTCATCGGCAAATTCCCCCGTTTTTCCCGCGAACTGAATTATGTTTCTATCCTAAATATGGCTTAGCTAGGAGGTTTTTGCCAGAGAAACGTAATGTTATATTGGAATATAAATCACAGGAAGAGCAAGTTTTATTCAAATAATGTGATTTTGATAATTTTAGGGGACAAGATGGTCATTTTAAGCAAGAAACAGATATGATTAAAATATGACACAGATATAGCCTTCCGATTACATGCATTTTTTCGTCCAATATTGATAACTAATCATATCGTAAGTATAGTATTGTATGCTTACAGTATACCCTTCAAAGAGCAAGAAACCCAAGGGAACAAACTTCCTCATAGACCACTGGATTGCTCTTAGTCACTGTTTACTATACTCTGTTTTTTTCCATCTGTCCACCCGCCTGTGGTGTTTGCGTATGGTAACACTGCGTTCCGGGCTTTAGATAGTTACGCTATGTGTAAGCTTTAGGTAAATAAAAGGTTATCTGGGTGTACATTTACAACTGAAAAGTGTTTTGATAATTTACTGTATGCGAATAACACCGTTAATATTCGAAATAGGATATTATTATAATAGCTGAATGTAACTATGTAAAGCCCGGAACGCAGTGTTACCATACGCAAACACCACAGGCGGGTGGACAGATGGAAAAATATTAGCTCGATGAGAAAAAAAAGCTTTTTATTTTAATTCGAATGTTGCATCATCCACAAATCCCTCCATCTGCAAATTCCAAACAATCAATAATTGTATTGAAATCATAATTGTCGAAGATCTCAGCGATACTCCTAATGAAAACTCGAAATTCGAAATTCACGCCTTACTTCATCCTTACGCATACTTGACCTACTCGTTCATATATGTATTCCAACTGCAACCAAATTCGCAACGAAATCTTTCATTCCAAAGAAGGAGCCTGATTGGATAAAATCTTGGAATGCTCACAGATTCCAACAGCATTTACGGGTTCCCGATTATATGCAGATGTTGCACTGAAACACCTTTCCTTTGATAAGCACAGTGCTTGTTTTCAGTTAATCGTTGGAACCGAAGTGAATCTGCGACATGGGTCTAGGCCTATGGGCCTACTTCCTCCCTCGAGATTCCGGTACAACGACCTGAATTCCCGCTAAATATCTTACCTCGCCAAATTCAGTACCTATAGGCTTTTATATACCAACACGTTAACAAAAAAATTCTGTGGCGGGAAATATAAAGTAAATGACACAGGACAGAGGTATAAATGGTAGATGGAAGAGACTCATTCAAAACGGCGACCCCGAATAGGGATAAAGATGTGAAGAAGAAGAAGAAGAAGAAGAAGAAGAAGAAGAAGAAGAAGAGGTGGGAAATCTAAAGACCACAGAAAAAGAGAGCACGGACGATCGGTAAACAAACCCAAAATAGGTATCCGAAACTACAAACCCTCTTAATTTTGCTTTAAGCAGCTGGACCCCATAAACAGTGACACTAATAGGGCGAGCAATAGGCAAACGGGCCGTTGCGTTGTGTATGAACTGCATTTTTAGAGCTTAGTTCCTTTGTTAAAGTTTCCCCATTTCTGATTTGGGAAAGGAAAACGGAAAACCTTCCAAGACTTTTCCTCAAAACCGTTTTGTTTGCTTTCAATGACTTAAAAACTGGACAGTGCCGTGTTTCGTCACTCAGAATATTTCAATATGGAATATTGGATTGGAATGTAGAATTTAGGCCAAACCACTGAGGTCATTCAGCGCTGGAAAGGAGATTGACAGTAGGTAGGTTTGAAAGCAGTTGCACAATAAAACAACTGTATAGCAAGATAGAAGAAAGATAATATTTAAACAAGAAGGCAAAACTGTTTTCCCCTCACCCCTCCCCCCCCCTAAAATACAAACTAATAAAAGACGCTTCTAGAAAATTGCAGACGAAAAAGGAGGAAGGCTTCTGGCCCAAGATCTGCAGGAATTATGTTGTTTTTCTGAATCTGGAAATAACACTCTCTCTATGTCTCTTCTGTCTCTCCTTGAAGAGTGGCCATGAATAATGCAACGGCAAGAGGGCTACCGCACTGGAATGAACTGTGGTATTTCACTTCTTTTTTTTTTCCCTCGTTGGACGAGTGGATTTCGCGCTCGGCTACCAATCCGGTGGTCCGAAGTTCGATTCTCGGCTCGGCCAAAGCGGAACCAGAGGAATTTATTGCTGGTGATACAAATTTCTCGATATAATGTGGTCCGGATCCCACAATAAACTGTAGGTCCCGTTGCTAGATGACCAATTGGTTCCTAGCTATGTAAAAATATCTAATCCTTCGGGCCAGCCCTATAGGAGAGCTGTTAATCAGCTCAGTGGTCGGGTCAAACTAAGATATACTTAACTTTCTTTTTGTCTTATCTACACAAGATACCTGTATGAAACAACTGTAAAAACTCTCCCTAAAAAGGGAAGCCAAGAGAAATGGCGATGTCCTTCTGGATAAAGAGCGATATACAACCTGGTCTTGAAGTCTGTCGTCCATATTATGAAATACGTTCTACGTAACCCGTGGCGTAGCCGCAGAGACATATTTGAATAATTTTTCACTCGACTGACCACCAACGTAGCAAGGTCTCGCAAAATGCAAAATTCATTCACTTATTCAACTTCCGTCCAGTGCTGTCTAAATTCTGCCTACCGCTGTGCCAATTCATCCGTTAATACATCGACGAAATATATCATTTTGAAATTCCATTTCGGGAACGACACGAATATCAATATAATTTGATTAATATAACCAAAGTTTGATTTCATGATCCTTTTACTGGATTATATTTATATATAAAATGCCGTCACTGACAACGGTTTCCGACCAATCTATCATGCAAATGCGGTGATGATTTTATTACGTTCAACCGACTCATTCATCGACGCCGAAGCGTCATTCAAACACAATAGGAAGTCTGAACCGCGAATAATAATTCTCTCTGTCGCGTCAGCTGTCAGTCATTCGTTATTGCTGAATTCGGCGGATTAGATTTCGTAAGGAATGTCAATAGCAATTAATTCGGAGACGAATACGAAACGAAAACGGACGAAGGATTTGGACAAAAAGGTGAAATAAAAGAATTCAAGGAATACAACTTATATATATTATATGAATAAAAGAGAGACTCGGATTAGCTAATACTAAAAGCAGCCTGAACTGCTTTACAGCTCGTTGTATGAACGTAACGTAATATAATCAATAAATAGATAAATAAATATATAATTAATTTTTTTTTTAAATTAGATAAAGGAATGTGCGTTTCAAGTTTCGTGATCTGTTAGTTGAACAAACACTGAATCCGGTAAATGAACAAACACTGATCGGTTAAAAAACCTTTTAAACTGACGTCCATTATGTTTGCCTTTCAATGACGTCCAAATTCAAAGGTTGTTGTTCACGTAAGAGCTAATTAGATTTCGGCATTTTTTGGTAGGTGGGGGGGAGGCGGGGCGCTTTTCATCTTCCACTGTACTTCTTCTTTGTGGGCAATTAAATGAAGCGGAAACAGCTGGCAAAAAGTACTAATTAAATCGGTGATCCTTATTTGAAGATTTCTATGAAGTGTAATTACTGAAAGGTAAATATGCCAGTACTACGTGAGTTAGTTGGTTCGTGTGGTTGTCTGATATTACCTGGATATAACAAAGTATTGTGACGTTACTCAAAATATCGTTATAATGCAAACAGGAGTGAAAAAAGCACAGCTCATAACTGGATGCGCTCTGTTTTCTTGCTATCGACTGACTTCTTGTGATAAAAGTTCACTCTCGACGTGGTTTGGAAGTCACGTAAAGCCGTTGGTTCCGTTACTGAATCACCGCTGGTTCCATGCAACGTAAAAACACCATACAAACAAACAAACAAACATAACGACTGACGTAGCTCACTGGACAGCTGAACTTCCAGCCAGGTTTAAAGGCAAAAGATGAACTTCAGCGTGGAAGTTGAATAATGTATCAACTCGAGTTAATTAAGGGTAAGAATAGTTTTTATTTTTTTATTCTTTTTATTTTTTTCGAGGCCTCCAGTTGAAGACAAATCCTCTCGCTTTCAACTTTTCGAAAGTGTGATCCAGTATAGGAAGCGATCATTTTAATAGCCTTACTTTCTCTCTCTCTCTCTCTCTCTCTCTCTCTCTCTCTCTCTCTCTCTCTCCGGATCAATTCTAAGCCTTCTGATGAGCTTAGAAGAGAAAGTAGATTATGATAATCAGTATTCAGGAGCTAATAAACATTGTCGTCGGAAAGTCCTCGAATAATCTACTTATACGTTCAATCTAAGCTGCTTAATTCTTTCTGAAATGCAGACGATAAATGATCTCCATTTCAAATTGTGGTGATATTTATGTTTAATAACATTTATAAACTCAATTTGATATATTTTATGCGAAAAAATATAACGACTGACAAGAAACGAAATGCCATCCTGAAAATTATGATCATCTGTATAAAAAGTGGGTTCAATGACTCTCATTTAGAACATTCATAGTTCACGCTTGAATCCATGCACTAAATACCATTTCACTCTCTGAATATTATAACTTTACCAATACACAGTCGGCAGACATAACTATAGTAGATTCAAATTAACCTTGCAGCTGATGTCTAGGCCAGTCACTTACGTCGCTCCTGATTGGCTGTTGATAAGCCAATCACAGGGCTGGAAACTCTCAGTCTCTCTCGAGAGTTCACATAGGCAGGATGTATGTTCCAGGTCTCCTGAAGGATACTTTTGAGAGACATATCCCTCAGGAGAGGTACAACATACATCGTGCCCATGTGAACTCTCTCGAGAGACTAAGAGTTTCCAGCCCTGTGATTGGCTTATCAACAGCCAATCAGGAGCGTCGTAAGGGACTGGCCTAGACATCAAATGCACGGTTAATGTGAATCTACTATACCTTAGCTATTACATTACAAATAAGCAAATCTATCACGAACGCTACAATTCGCATGGCAACCGCACAGCAGTCAAGGATCGTCGGAATTTCTGCTATTGGAATGTGACAAGCCTTCATTTGATTCCAGGTCTGTGTCTGTGTGTGTGGGTGGGTCGGTGGGTGGGTGGAGAGGGTGGGGGGCGGGGACGGACGTTTCCTCGGTGTCACTTGCGTCTCAGATCGAATTACTACGCCCAATCGAGCCCTCGGGAGAGCGACACCTACCGTTTATTATTTGGTTGTCTGATTCGTGGTTTCATATTACAAACTATTGGACGACAAAATTGCCAGGGGATTTTTGTAAAATTTTTTATCTTTACAAAGAATGCTCTTCTTTTGAAAAGCATTTAAAATACGAAGCAGACAGACAGACACATACACATGTATAGTATACATATATGTGTGAATGAGTGTATTTATGTATACACAGGCTCTGTGCGAGTGGGTGTATATGTAAATTATTATAGAGGATAAAAATATGAATAGGCTACTTAAAGCCAAGCAATGACATCATGTGCATTTTCCGGCGCTCACAAATACGTGCGAGATAAGTGACAAAAAAAAAGAAAAATAAAAAAATTGAAAACATCTTTTATTCAGAGACAAATTCTCCTCGCTCTCCGATGTATTTCAGACGCTTACCAATTCGCCTGCTTTACTCCGCTTCAATGGCTGACACTAAAAGCAACGAAACGGGAATGCGCTCAATTATCGTTGGAGCAGCATCCGGTCAGTTTATAGACATTACGAATCATTAGATTATGTTAATTGCCGTAATTGCGCCACCGTATATACTAAGTATTGGCAGGGAGCGGAGCTGGGAGTCTGGACGCTTAATAATCTTATTCTCACTGTTTGTGACTGGCCATTACTTGCCCTATATTATAGCTTTCCTTTCATTTTGTTTGTTTGCCGTTTCCCCTTCGTTTGATAACGTGTAATTCTAGTAGGCCTACTTCCTTTCCCATATCGTTAGAATGAAACAAGCAGTGATCCGACTTCCAGCTTTCTCGGGACGCGTGCAACATTTTTCCCTTTACGCATAAGTTGTAAACGTTACATTCCTAACTTAACGTCAAGCGGTCTTTGTCATAAATAATCACAATTACAGTACTACTCAAACTAACAGCAAGGATTAAATAAAAAAGGACATAAATTAAACACGTTCATATATTTTCAGTCATAAGCGGAGACACAAAATAATTGGATAGAAATATAGCCTCTAAACGACCTATGGAAAATTAGCCCATTGTTTCACCAACGAAAATTAAAATAAATATGCTATATTTCATTAGGATTAACTTTCCTGTACTGTTGAACATGCACATTATTTATTTTTTACATTTTCATTCTAATAAATAAATCATTAATATCCTATCCTAAAATTCCTGTATCTTTAATTCAATGCGAAACGCCTTTTTCAGACCGTTTAGGCTTTTCCATAGGGCTTTCCTAACCCTCCTCCCACCCTAAGAAGAACAACAACAGCAAGAACAACAACAACAAGTAGTTCGTAGGCTTACTCCTTCAGTAAACGAAAATAACAAAACACCTTCTTAGCGAAATGACATTTTATTTTCTTTTTTACATATCTTTATATTGTTCCTTCTCTGTCACTTATTTTTTTAAGGAGTTTAAGGGATCTTCTAAACTTCGAAAAGTACGAAAATAGATTTCAGCCGGATTTTAGAAATATAATTTAGTAAGTGTACGTCAAGAACGTCTGTAGAAAACAGTTTAATTAGGCGAATAAATTTTATTAAGGAATGCCGAAGCAGTATTAACTACTATTATACTTTGATTTTTATCGCTTACGTTGGGAGTAAGCTTATAAACTACTTTGTTGTTGCTGTTGTTGTTGCTGGGGGTGGTAGGAAAGTTCTAAGGAAAAGCCTAAAAAGGTCTGAAAAAGGTGTTTCAATTTGAGTTAAAGATAAAGGAATTTTAGGATAGGATATTTATGATTTATTTATTAGAATAAAAATGTAGAAAAGTAATATGTACGTTAAACAGTACAGACAAATTACTTCTAATGAAATATAGCGTATTTACTTCAATTTTCGTCGTTGAAAAAAGGATCTATGTGACCGTAGATGTTAGCACGCGCCCCGAGTAAGCTGGAGGTCAGATCATGCCTTGTATTCTTTTATCAACTGACTTGAATACGTCTTGTTGGCGGTACGTATGATTTATCAACTGTCTTCGCACAGTCTTTCGTG